>NC_037683.1:55343358-55636287 GCF_003255815.1 Theropithecus gelada | reverse complement strand
AGGAGGAGGAGGAGGAGGAGAGGGAGAGGGGGAGGGAGAGGGAGGAGGAAGGGGAGGAGGGGGGAGGGGAGGAGGGGGGAGGGGGAGGGGAGGGGAAGAAGAAAAAGAAGAAGAAGAAAGACAAAACAGAGTTACAAAAATGACTTACAAAACAGAGTTCCAAAATGCTCATATTTAGCAAATTAATGATTTGCCTTTGGCACACATGCACAAATACAATAAATTTAAATACCCTATTCCAACATAATTGCAGGATTTACAAAAATTAATTAAATAATTAGAACACTGAAGGCACGTTTAGAAAAAAAGGCGTAGGACCAAAGTTCTATGATGGAGATGTGAGCTTGTTAGGATATTTGTGGGGCTTTTTATACAACTTACTAACAGATAATACTAAAAGTCTAACTTCAAGGCCTTTTCATGGATGTGAGGTCAGAACTAAATGGTCCTCTTATCCTAGTTGTGCCAAGTTCTGAGGCCAATCTGAAATTCAACAGAGCGAAATCATGTAAATCACCTTGCATATATTATTTTCTTTTCCATTTCTATTGTATATAAAAATGTTTCTTTGTTTTTATTACAATCCTCTTAAATCCTGTGTCAAAAGAGGTATGGATTTTTCACAGATAAATTTTGAAACAGCATTTAAAATTACAGAGAAAAACAGCAGTATTAAAAGTATTTTCTAGAAATTGATTTTTACTTTTTAGTCATATACAGATTTTCTTAGTGACAATCACCTCAATCCTCTTCTTACTGAAAAGGAGATTATTGTTCCTATTAATATTACCATAGCTAATATTCACTGAATGTTTACTATGTACAAGGCACCACATTAGGCATTTTATATGCATCATCTCATTTTATTTTCACATCATCCATATAAGTAGGTAATATTATTTGCTTATTTTACAGATATAATATCAGTTGCATACTTAGCAAGCCTGAAATCTAAAAAGAAGGTCAATAATTTTAGCCTCAGCCTCATGAGGAATAAGAATTGCGTATCTTAGAATAACGACTACTGTATAGGGTGAACTCGACTCCTTCAATCTCCATTAAAATATAAACAATAAACTACCTAAATGTTTAAAAAGCATGAATATTGAATATAAAAAGAATCTATACATAGAAAGCAAATATAATAAATGAAAATCTGCATAAACAAAAAAATCACTTGAAAAATAGTTTGGTTTTGACTATTATGGCCCATTGTTCCACCCACCCTTTTTCAAATTGTGCCCTATCAGTGTGGACAAATCTTCCTGAGTTACACAAAAAGAGAAGCAGAATTGTAGCTATCCTTCAGGTTGTTTCATTTTTTCCTGCAAAGGGTTGGGGAAGAGATTGTGATGGCTGAGTATATGGAGAAATCTTTCAGCTATGTCAAGTCATGAATAAAAACTAACAAAGCAGGACCTCTTAAGATGTTGCACAAATGATACGTTAAATCTGCAAAGGATGTGATCGACCAAAAACTGTGGAGGATGTTTTTAAAAAAAAAAAAAAAGTTCTTTTGTGTTGACTTCTAAAAGTCAGGTGGAGCTGGCAGGTTGTAGACGGCACAAGCATATGTTACCTCTTTACATGAGCAAAATATCCACAGAAGAAGAAACTTTGAGTCAAGTCGTGGGCTTTAGGATTAGGGGGAAATTTTGATTATGATGCATCACTGGCAACAGAACTCAAGAAAAAAGAAGTCTTTGACTCTCATCTTGCAACACTAAGGCAAAGCCGTGCCAAGTTCCCAATAGGTGTTAGAACTTTGATACATAAATCTAGACTCGGAGTAATAAAAATCAATTGCTGTAATTGTGCAGAGGCAATATTTTCCATGAGTATCCATTTTTTAACACATAGATACTTTCAGAAATTGCTGCTTTTGTGTATAGGTGATGGTGGTCTAAATATTCCTAATTGGAAACATTGGTTAATCCCCCAAGCCTTTGCCCACCTAAAGATTGGGCTCCTCATCAGCATTACAATATAGTTCATATTATTAACTATTCTTATGTAATTTTACATAAGGCATCTTAACTATTATTGTTAGCAGTGGTGAATCCATATGGGTCTGCAGCAACTAGATACTGCCTCCTTAGAGGAAACAATTTGTCAGGGTCATAAGGCAGAGTGAGAGACCAAAGCAAATTTTAGAGCAGGAGTGAAAGTTTACTAAAAAAGTTTTAGGGGAAGAATGAGAGGTAGTATAGTACACTTGAAAGAAGGCCAAGTGGGCAACTTGAGAAATCCAAGTGCACAGTCCAACCCTTGATTTGTGGTTTTAGACACTGGCATGGTTCCAGGGTTTGTGTTCCTTCTCTCCTGGTATTTCCTTGAGGTAGGCTGTCTGCATGCGCAGTAGCCTGCCAGCACTTGGGAGGAGTCGCATGTACAGTGTGTTTACGCACATGCTCACTTGAGGTGTTTTTCTCTTACCAGTTGAGCCTTCCTAGAGAAAGGTTATATACCAGTTTAACTCTGCCATTTTGGCTCTCAGTGCACATGCTTGAGCTCACTCACCCGACTCCTGAGACGTTATTGGGAAGCTGGTAATCACCAGCTTCAGGTGTTTTCTATATATAGGGAGCGACCTTTCCTGGCACCAGCTGCAACCAATTATTTTAGAGAGACAGTTTGACAACTGCCAGACCATCACCTGATGATTGCCTGACATTCCCAGTTGGGAGAAAGGGGGCTCTCCTGCCCTGCTCATATTGCCTAACTACCTACTCTAACATTACTGATTCTACCATGTGGATAAAATAAATTATTATTTTAGGATTCTAGATGAATTGACCTTTCATTGGGAATCAAAAAACCTAGTCCTAAGCCTGACTCTGAGCAACTTGGTCATGTGATCATGAACTAGCCTGTTCACCTTGCTGAGGTTCATTTCTCTCATTTGTAAATGAGGTGACAGAAGGAAGTGACAACTAAGAGAGGAAGGAAGGGGAGAAAAAGAATAGATCTTTGTTTGAACTCTAGATTTACAAAATACATGAAATCAGTGTGAGAAATCACCACCCACTCTTCTAGATAAATATCTCAAGGAAAGGCAAACAAAACCTAGTGCTCACTTCATTAATTTTACTAACTAGGGTATATCTGTAAAGCAATAAGAGAGTCTGGTGAAGTAGGACCCTCTGGCCTAATCCATTTGGGAGACAAATTGAGGATGCTGTAGAAATATGCCACCCACGACAGCCCAGCTATAATGTGAAAGTTCAGTGTTACAAAGCAAATAAGCTTGCTGCTTGTTATGGGTTCATAACCACCTAAATGATTTCTGAGTAAACTTTGCATTGACCATCCAGTTTACAAAGTTAAAATACTGAATGTGAAATCTACTCGACAATGACATGGCATGATTTGAAACTAAGATGACGTGTTTTTGCTCTCAATAAAGAATACTTTTTTTTCATCAGTAAGAATAGAGTACAGCAGCGTCTCAAACTGATGAATTTGAAGTAAATACAAAGGGCCAGTTAGCAGGCATGCATCCGCAAGATAAGGAATTAACGATTCTAGAAAAAAAAATGGTATTGTTCCTATTAAAATTTGGAGCCATGTTGTTTATTGCTCTGCATGCCACAGACATCTAGTCTAATGCCTTACTTTTTCATTGAGGGGAAAGTTGAATTGCATTTATTAATTAAGCAGCCAGAACCAAATCAGGGTTTTCCAAAGCACAATGCAGAAATTGCTGTTTAAAGGCAAACAATTTGAAACTCAAGCTTAATCTCACTGCTAAACATTTGGTTTATTACATGTAAGAACTTTTATAAACATGCCGTTCTTCCATTGTGTTTGTAACTTGCAGATTTCATTTACTCTTTTCTCCAGAAACAACCTCCTCTTTGTCACCCAGGTTCCATGAGAAATTACTTGGGATATCTTTTTCAATATTAAAAAATATTTGTTAAAACCGATAATAATCTATTTTTATAAAAGGCTTTACCAAAACTTTGATGTAAAATTACCAGGAGAATGTTTTATTTGTTTGATGTAAAATTACCAGGAGAATGTTTTATTACACAATAATTCTATTTTAACTCAAAACTGTTAAACACAACATGATGGAAATGGCCCAATATTTGATCATCTTAGAATTTAAACACCTATGTCTAAAAGATTTCCTGCAGGAGAGTCTTCAACAAAGTTTTGTTTGTTTTTGTTTCTTGAGAGAGAAACCTTTTCTGGAGGGGAGTCCCCTTAAAGCAAAAGTCCATATCAAACAAGAGGGGAGATTTGGGTGATAATCATTGTTCTTCAGGTGTTCTCTGGTGTGAACTTTTCTGCCAGAAGCCCCAGTTAAAAACTATAGAAGAAAAACATGCAAATTAAAGAGTTAGGTCCAAAGTTATTAAAAGTCCACAATAGTTTTTTCTTCGTATCTTTATGGCAAAAAAGGGACACAAGTGAGGCAAGCATTAGGTTCGCATTTAGGGAGCACAAAAGCAAGACATGGTCTAGAGCATCAGTCTTGGCAACCAACAGGAGGAGAAGGTGACTTGACAGGGAGCCAGGCTAATCTGCATCCAAAAAGGAAGCAAACTGCAGAGATGACCCTTAGCATGGTAGAGTCAAGAAGGTTTCTTTCCTGGGCACATGAAGGTTAGTAAGATCTGGGTGAGATAAAGTATCTATCTCTGATCTTGAAAATCAGATTATAATCTCTATGGTAGATGACCCAATTTCTGTAATAGCCAGCCATATTTCCTGAACATTTTCCCCATGACTTGAAATTCTGTGATCCAACTAAACTCTTTTCTGCAATATTTACAGAGCAGCTGTGTCATCATCTAAGTGTAGCTATCCTATTCATCCACCACATAGGTCTTTCAAACTATATGAAAATTCTCAGACACAGCTTCAGCACAGTTCTACTTCTTGTTTCAAGACCCCACAAAGATCTGGGATAGCAAATATATAGTGATATGCCATATTCAAATGTATTTTTGGTCAATGACTGTGGCTGAGTGCCATGAAGTAAACGAACTCCAAGTTTCCCTGAAGCTTCAAAGTACTTACAATAATATAATCCCCATACACTTTCAAATTGGATGAAAACACACAATTATGATTGTTCATTTTTTCAACTTCTGTTTACTTGATATATTTACTCCTACCAAAAATGTTTCTTATTCATTATTTATGAGTATAGTATAGTCTCAATTATATGTACAATGCATACCCACCCAAGACTTTGTTTTCTCCTATCCAATAACTAAACACATCTTTGTCCTATAATTCCATCCTTATCCAACCTTGTGTACAAAAATAATTGCTTGCGTTTACAGAGTGCCAACTATGGGTCCAGGACTATGCCAGGTAGTTATTTATATATGAGGAGACTGCTATACAGAAGTCAAATAACCTACCCAAGTTCAGGTAGCTAGAAAATTCCTGAACTTGTATGCAAACTGATATCGCTCTGGCTCAAATATTTCTTGGTTTATTGCACTGCTTCTTAGTTTAATTGGCACTTCCATAAAGAGAGAGTGTAATACAGATTTCTAAAAGAGATTGAGCCCTGGTCTGGGTTAGCTACCATCCTCCTCATGCTTTCTAGAAACATTTATTCATCCCTTCCCTCTTCGACATCCTATTTTTTTCTCCTTCTCCTCTTTGTCTTGTGTCCAGCTCTTCCCATTGCACCATTCTCCTTCTCTTTGAAATAGTATCACAAGCACTAAAATATTTGTTGGACACTTCATTTTACAACGTTTTCAAACCATACAAATTTTATCCACTCTTTATCTCCTTTTAGTGCTATACTTGAAATGGGAAAAATGGTTGAAAGAGTCCAGAGGCAAACATATGCTAGAGAAGTGAACAATTTTCTTAACTTATACAGCCAAGAACAGATATAATCTTCTCAGATTTAAAACAAAGAAAGGCTTCAATATGTCTTTCACAACTTACAGGAAATCTAATTAATCAGGAAATAATGGTTATAATGTTTCCTGTGTATATCACTGTATAGTTTTCAAGCTCTCTTCAGACAATAATTTCATCTGATCATACCAATGAGTATTAGAGGTAGACAGAAATATATAGAGTTCAGTTGAGGAAATAAAGTTAAGAGATTTTCTGAAGATTGCCCAGCAAATGAATGTCAGAAAATTAACTAAAATTAAAATTATTTCCTAGGGCCCATGTCCAGAATAATTTTTCTGAGGTTTTCTTGTAGGATTCTTATAGTTCGAGATTTTACATTTAAAATCAGCAAACTATCACAAGAACAGAAAACCAAACACCGCATGTTCTCACTCATAGGTGGGAATTGAACAATGAGATCACTTGGACACGGGAAGGGGAACATCACACACCGGGGCCTATTATGGGGAGGAGAGAGGGGTGAGCGATGGCATTGGGAGTTATACGTGATGTAAATGACGAGTTGATGGGTGCTGACGAGTTGATGGGTGCAGCACACCAACATAGCACAAGTATACATATGTAACAAACCTGCATGTTGTGCACATGTACCCTAGAACCTAAAGTATAATAGGTTTGGTTTATTTTTGTTTTTTTTGTTTTTGTTTTTTTGAGACAGAGTTTCACTCTTGTTGCCCAGACTGGGGTGCGGTGGTGCAATCTCGGCTCACTGCAGCCTCCGTCTCCCGGGTTCAAGTGACTGTCCTGCCTCAGTCTCCCGAGTAGCTGGGATTACAGGTACACAGAACCACGCCCAGCTAATTTTTGTATTTTTAGTAGAGACAGAGTTTCACCATGTTGACCAGGCTGATCTTGAAATCCTGATCTCAAATAACCCACCTGCCTTGGCCTCCCAAAGTGCTGGCATTACAGGCGTGAGCCACCGCGCCCTGCCCCATTTAAAACTTTAATCCAACTTAATTTTTTGTTTATAGTGAAAGGTAGGAGTCCAGTTTCATTCTTCTGCATATGACTAGCCAATTATCCGAACACCACCTATTGAATAGTGAATCCTTTCTATATGTTTTTTTAATTGTTGTTGACTTTGTAGAAGATGAGATGGCGGTAGGTGTGTAGCTTTATTTCTAAGTTCTCTACTCTGTTCCATTGGTCTATGTGTCTGTTTTTCTACCAGTATCATGCTGTGTCATTTGCTATAGTCCTGTAGTGTAGTCTGAAGTCAGATAATGTGATGCCTCTGACTTTGTTCTTTTTGCTTAATAATGCTTTGGCTATTCAGACACTTTTTAATTTCATATGAACTTTAGAATCTTTTTTTTTTCTGATTTCTGTTAAAAATGATGGTAGTTTGATAAGAATATCATTGAATCTGTACATTTCTTTGGGAAATATGACCATTTTAACTATATAGATTTAGAGATCATTTTAAAATGCAAATATTCAGATGCCTAAAATTAAATATTTCTTGAGCATCTATTCTGTTTAATGCCAGGCCTTTGAAGGGATAGAAACCAATACATATTATGAACTTTACCATTGAACAAAAGGGTTTCTTAAGCCCTAAGGAGCCACTGACGAACTTTAGAACTCCATCAAGTTCAGGAAATTATTAGGTTGGTACAAAAGTAATTGCATTTTTTGCCATTAAAAGTAATGGCAATACATAAGATGTTATAAATTCCATATTTTTCTGAGAAATGGTTCTATAGTTCTCATCAATTTTTATAGTGTTCTATGACCAAAATAACTTAAAGAATCATAGATATAAGATAAAAATATAATAAAAACTTGAGCTTCTACTGACTCTTATGTTAATTGACTGCCATATATAAGTCTTGTTAAATTCTTGGCATAGAGGTGGACAGTCCAATGGTAATATCAAATATTCTTTCTAAAGACTTCTTATGTTTGAAAAATCACATAATCTTAAGTGGCATTCCAAATTTTATTGTTTATAGGTTTGTTTATATGCTTCTTTTTACAAAATGACAGCTTATCATAGTTTCAACTTTTTTGAAGTTGATGTCAGAAACAGTTATATGTTAGACATGTATCTATTTGTTTTAGAAATTCTGTTACCTAGAACATGCTCTCATCTCATGTTAAACTCTATTTGGAAAAAAAAGAGTTTCACTGTTTCAGAACACAAAACGAAGAAATTCTATACTTTTATTTTTTAATAAAAACTATAACACATAATAAATTGCATTTCCAGAGGGGCTGGCAAGATGGCCAAATAGGAACAGCTCCAGTCTGCAGCTCCCAGTGAGACCAATGCAGAAGGTGGGTGACTTCTGCATTTCCAACTGAGGTACCAAGTTTATCTCACTGGGACAGGTTAGACAGTGGGTGTAGCCCATGGAGGGCAAGCAGAAGAAGGCTGGGGAGTCGCCTCACCCAGAAAGCACAAGGGGCCAGGGAGCTACCTCCCTTAGCCAAGGGAAGCCCTTAGGGACCATGCTGTGAGGGTGCTATCTGGCCCAGATACTATGCTTTTCCCATGGTCTTCCCAACCTGCAGACCAGGAGATTCCCTCGTGGGCCCACACCACCAGGGCCCTGGGTTTCAAGCACAAAACTGGGCAGCCATTTGGGCAGACACTGAGCTAGCTGCAGGAGTTTTTTTCATACCCCAATGGTGCCTAAAATGCCAGTGAAACAGAACAATTCACTCCCCTGAAAAGGGGGCTAAAGCCAGGGAGCCAAGTGATCTTGCTCAGCTCCCACCCCGACAGAACCCCGCAAGGTAAGATCCACTGGCTTGAAATTTTCACTGCCAGCACAGCAGTCTGAAGTCCACCTGGGATGCTCGAGCTTGGTGGGGGGAGGGGTGTCCACCATTACTGAGGCTTGAGTAGGTGGTTTTCCCCTCACAGTGTAAACAAAGCTGCCAGGAACTTCGAAATATGTGGACCCCACGACAGCATGGCAAAGCGACTGTAGCCAGACTGACGCTCTAGATTCCTCCTCTATGGGAAAGGCTTCTCTGAAAAGCAGGCAGCAGCCCCAGTCAGGGACTTGTAGATAAAACTCCCATCTCCCTAGGACAGAGCACCTAGGGGAAGGGCTGACTGTGTGCACAGCTTCAGCAGACTTAAATGTTCCTGCTTGCCAGCTCTGAAGAGAGCAGCAGATCTCCCAGCACAGTGCTTGAGCTCTGCTAAAGGACAGACTGCTTCCTCAAGTGGGTGCCTGAGCCCCATGCCTCCTGACTGGGAGACACCTCCCAGCAGGGGTTGACAGACACCTTATACAGGTGAGCTCTGGCCAGCATCTGGCAGGTGCACCTCTGGGATGAAGCTTCCAGAGGAAGGAGCAGGCAGCAATCTTGGCTGTTCTGCAGCCTCTGCTGGTGATAACTAGGCAAACAGTCTGGAGTGGACCTCCAGCCAACTGCAGCAGACCTGCAGAAGAGGGGCCTGACTGTTAGAAGGAAAAGTAACAAACAGAAAGCAATAGCATCAACATCAACAAAAAAGATGCCCATGCAAAAACTCCATCCCAAAGTCACCAACATCAAAGACCCAAAAGTAGATAAATCCACGAAGATGAGGAAAAAAACAGCGCAAAAAAAAAAGGCTGAAAATTCCAAAAACCAGAATGCCTCTTCTCTTCCAAAAAATCACAATTCCTTACCAATGAGGGAACAAAACTGGATGGAGAATGAGTTTGACAAATTGACAGAAGTAGGCTTCAGGAGGTGGGTAACAACAAACTCCTCCAAACTAAAGGAGCATGTTCTAACCCAATGCAAGGAAGCTAAGAACCTTGATAAAAGGTTACAGGAACTGCTAACTAGAATAACCAGTTTAGAGAAGAACATAAATGACCTGATGGAGCTGGAAAACACAGCATGAGAACTTTGTGAAACATACACAAGTATCGATAGCCAAATTGATCAAGTGGAAGAAAGGATATCAGAGATTGAAGATCAACTTAATGAAATAAAGCATGAAGAGAAGATTAGAGAAAAATGAATAAAAAGGAACAAAGCCTCCAAGAAATATGGACTATGTAAAAAGACCAAACCTACATTTGATTGGTATACCTGAAAGTGACGGGGATAATGGTACCAAGTTAGAAAACACTCTTCAGGATATTATCCAGGAGAACTTCCCCAACCTAGCAAGGCAGCCCAACATTCAAATTTAGGAAATACAGAGAACACCACAAATATATTCCTCAAGAAGAGCAACCCCAAGACACATAATTGTCGGATTCACCAAGGTTGAAACAAAGGAAAAAATGTTAAGGGCAGCCAGACAGGTCAGGTTACCCACAAAGGGAAGGCCATCAAACTAACAGCGGATCTCTCTGCAGAAACCCTAGAAGCCAGAAGGGGTGGGGAGGAGGGGAATATTCAACATTCTTAAAGAGAAGAATTTTCAACACAGAATTTCATATCCAGCCAAACTAAGCTTCATAAGTGAAGAGTACATAAAATCTTTTACACATAAGCAAATGCTGAGGGATTTTGTCAAGACTAGGCCTGCCTTACAAGCGCTCCTGACAGAGGCACTAAATATGGAAAGGAAAAACCAGTAACAGCCACTGCAAAAACATCAAAACATAAAGACCATCAACACTATGAATAAACTGCATCAACTAATGTGCAAAATAACAAGCTAGCATCATAATGACAGGATCAAATGCACATGTAAAAATATTAGCCTTAAATGTAAATGGATGAAATGCCCCAATTAAAAGACACAGACTGGCAAACTGGATAAACAGTCATGACCCATTGGTGTGCTGTATTCAGGAGATCCATCTCACGTGCAAAGACACATATAGGCTCAAAATAATGGGACAGAGGGGTATTTACTAGAAAATGGAAAGCAAAAACAAGCAGGGGTTCCAATCTCATTCTCTGATAAAACAGACTTTAAACCAAAAAAGACAAAGAAGGGCATGACATAATGGTAAAGGGATTAATGCAAGAAGAAGAGCTAACTGTCCTAAATATATATGCACCCAATACAGGAACACCCAGAGTCATAAAGCAAGTTCTTAGAGACCTACAAAGAGACTTAGATTCCCATACAATAATAGTGGGAGATGTTAACACCCCACTGTCAATATTAGATCAATGAGACAGAAAATTAACAAGGTTATTCAGGAATTGAACTCAGCTCTGAACCAAGCTGACCTAATAGACATCTACAGAACTCTCCATTCCAAATCAAAATAATGTACGTTCTTCTCAGCACCACAGAGCACTTACTCTAAAATCGATGACATGATTGGAAGTAAAACACTCCTCAGCAAATGCAAAATAACAGAAATCATAACAAACAGTCTCTCAGACCACAGTGTAATCAAAGTAGAACTCAGGATTAAGAAATTCACTCAAAACAGTACGACTACATGGAAACTGAACAACCTGCTCCTGAATGACTACTGGGTAAATAATGAAATTAAGGCAGAAATAAATAAGTTATTCGAAACCAATGAGAACAAAGACAAAACATACCAGAATCTCTGGGACACAGCTAAAGCAGTGCTTAAAGGGAAATTTATCGCACTAAATGCCCGCATGAGAAAGTGGGGAAGATCTAAAATTGACACCCTAACACTACAATTAAAAGAACTAGAGGAGCAAAAGCAAACAAATTCAAAAGCTAGCAGAAGACAAAAAATAACTAAAATAAGAGAAGAACTGAAGGAGATAAAGACACAAAAAAACCCTTCAAAAATTAATGAATCCAGGAGCTGGTTTTCCTAGAAGATTAACAAAATAGTTAGACCACTATCCAGACTAACAAAGAAGAAAAGAGTGAAGAACCAACTAGATACAATAAAAAATGTTAAAGGGGAGATCACCATTGATCCCACAGAAATACAAACTACCATCAGAGAATACTATAAATACCTCTATGCACATCAACCAGAAAATCTAGAAGAAATGGATAAATTCCTGGACACATACACCCTCCCAAGACTAAATCAAGAAGAGGTCAAATCTCTGAATAGATCAATAACAAGTTCTGAAATTGAGGCAGTAATTAATAGCCTACCAACACAAAAAGCCCAGGACCAGACGGATTCACAACCGAATTCTACCAGAGGTATGAAGAGGAGCTGGTACCATTTCTTCTGAAACTATTCCAAAAAATAGAAAAGAGGGACTCCTCCCTAACTCATTTTATGAAGCCAGCATCTTCCTGATACCAGAGCCTGGCAGAGACACAACACAAAAAGAAAATTTCAGGCCAATATCCCTGATGAACATCAATGAGAAAATCCTCAACAAAATTCTGGCAAACCAAATCCAGCAGCATATCAAAACCTTATCCACCACGATCAAGTCATCTTCATCCATGGGATGCAAGACTGGTTCAACATACACAAATTAATAAAAGTAATCCATCACATGAACAGAACCAATGACAAAAACCACATTATTATCCCAACAGATGCAGAAAAGGCCTTCGGTAAAACTCAACACCCTTCATGCTAAAAACTCTCAATAAACTAGGTATTGATGAAATGTATCTCAATATAATAAGAGCTATTTATGACAAACCCACAGCCAATATCATACTGAACGGGCAAAAGCTGGAAGTATGCCCTTTGAAAATCAGCACAAGACAAGGATGCCCTTTCTCACCACTCCTATTCAACATAGTGTTGGAACTTCTGGTAAGGGCAATCAGGAAAGAGAAAGAAATAAAGGTTATTCAATTAGGAAAAGAGGAAGTCAAATTGTCTCTGTTTGCAGATGACATGGTTGTATATTTAGAAAACCCCATCATCTCAGCCCAAAATCTCCTTAAGCTGATAAGCAACTTCAACAAAGTCTCAGGATACAAAATCGACGTGCAAAAATCACAAGCATTCCTATACACCAATAACAGACAAACAGAGCCAAATCATGAGTGAACTCTCATTTACAATTGCTACAAAGAGAATAAAATACCTAGGAATATAACTTACATAGGATATGAAGGAGCTCTTCAAGGAGAACTACAAACCACTGCTCAAGAAAATAAGAGAGGAAACAAATGGAAAAACATTCCATGCTCATGGATAGGAAGAATCAATATCATGAAAATGGTCATACTGCCCAAAGTAATTTATAGATTCAATGCTATTCCCACTAAGCTACCACTGATTTTCTTCACAGAATTAGAAAAAAAAAAAAAAACTACTTTAAATTTCACATGGAACCAAAAGAGAGTCCGCATAGCCAAGACAATCCTAAGGAAAAAGAACAAAGCTGGAGACATCACACTACCTGAATTCAAACTATACTACATGGCGACAATAACCAAAACACCACGGTACTGCTACCAAAACAGACATACAGACCAATGGAGCAGAACAGAGGCCTCAGAAATACCACCACCCATCTACAACCATCTGATATTTGACAAACCTGACAAAAATAAGCAATGTGGAAAGGTTTCCCTATTTAATAAATGGTGTTGGGAAAACTGGCTAGCCATATGTAGAAAAGTATAACTGGATCACTTCCTCACACCTTATACATAAATTAACTCAAGATGTATTAAAGACTTAAATGTAAGACCTAAAACCATAAAAACCCTAGAAGAAAACCTAGGCGGCACCATTCAGGACACAGGCATGGGCAGAGTCTTCATGACTAAAACACCAAAAGCAATGGCAGCAAAAGTCAAAATTGACAAATGGGATCTACTTAAACTAAAGAGCTTCTGCACAGCAAAAGAAACTATCATTAGAGTGAACAGGCAACCTACAGAATGGGAGGAAATTTTCACAATCTATCCATCTACAAAGGGCTAATATCCAGAATCTACAAGAAACTTAAACAAATTTACAAGAAAAAAAAAAACATCAAAAAGTGGGTGAAGGATATGAACAGACAATTCTCAAAAGAAGACATTTATGCAACCAACAAACTTATGAAAAAAAAGCTTATCATCACTGGTCATTAGATAAATGCAAATCAAAACCACAATGAGATACCATCTCATGCCAATTGGAATGATGATGATTAAAAAGTCAGAAAACAATAGATGCTGGAGACGATGTGGAGAAATAGGAACGTTTTCACACTGTTGGTAGGAGTGTAAACTAGTTCAACCATTGTGGAAGACTGTGATGATTCTTCAAGGATCTAGAACCAGAAATATCATTTAACCCATCAATCCCATTACTGAGTATATATCCAAAGGACTATAAATCATTCTACTATAAAGACACATGCACACGTATGTTTATTGCAGCACCATTCACAATAGCAAAGACTTGGAACCAACCCAAATGTCCATCAATGATAGAGTGGCTAAAGAAAATGTGGCATATATACACCATGGAATACTATGCAGCCATAAAAAATAATGAGTTCATGTCCTTTGTAGAGATATGGGTGAAGCTGGAAACCATCATTCTCAGCAAACTAACACAGGAACAGAAAACTCAACACCACATGTTCTCACTCATAAGTGGGAGTTGAACAATGAGAACACACGGACACAGGGAGGGGAACATCACACACCAGGGCCTGTCACGGGGATGGGGAGAAGGGGAAGGATAGCATTAGGAGAAATACCTAATGTAGATGACAGGTTGGTGGGTGCAGTAAACCACCATGACATATGTGTACCTATGTAACAAACCTGCATGTTCTGCACATGAATCCCAGAACTTAAAGTATAATTTAAAAAAATGGAAAAAAATAATTTATATTTCCAACTTTGTCACAGTTACAAGGAAGTACCTCTGCTCTTTATTTACAGTTGTACTTTGATGCAACTACTTTTTCCTGACCCTTGCTTCTTTGATACTCAAAATCCTTAAATTTTTAGAGAGAAATATTCATAAGCATAAGCAATTAAATCTGCGGTATTTGTTTAAGGTCTGTCTCTGCCAATAAAGAATAAGCTTTGAAAGGGGAGGGACTGCTTAATTCTTATTCACCAATGAACCTCCAGTGTCTAGGATTTTAAGCCATTTTGAATAAATAGATTCATTAATGAGTAAATAAGTGAATGAATTGCTAGGGCCATTGGGAACCATGTCACTGAACTAATGACTTGTGATCTACTTTTGAATTTTTAGGGTCTACCTAGACTAAAGTCTCTGAAAGGCAACAGAACAAGACAGCTGGGTTCATATAAGTTCATCAGATAAGCTCAGCCACAGTCTGTGGTTACAAACTGTAATTGTTCCCTTCTTCTCTCTGGAATATAATGTTTTCCCCTTTACTTTTACTTATCTTTCACTTTCCATTCTCTATCTCTCTTTTGGTTGCTCCCCACCTTAGTCCCATTTCCTTCTCCACTTGTCTGTATTGACACCCACCCTACTAGAATCACTTCATTCTCCATCCATTACTTCAACATATGCTGTATTGAGCACTTAAAATGTATAAGATAAGAAATACATAGAAGAAGACCAAGTGTCTGCTCTCAATAAACTTGTAATATGCAGGAGTTACATACATATAACCAAGTTTCAGGGCAGAGGGGATAGATGCCATGAGGGAGATGCAGATACAGAGCTGTAAGTATTCAAAGGAGGTATTTAGAACATCGATTCTCCCCTATGGTTCACGTTTGATTCATCAAGAATGCTTTTTAAAACTATGACTGCTGATCATTGAAGCACTTTCAAAATGATGGAATGAGGAGCTTGACATATCTTACTCTCCAGTAACTACGACAACACTATACAAAACTGTCACAAACAGTTATTTCAGGACTCTAGAAATTAATGAAAGGTAGGCAACAAGTTGAAAAGTGTCTATTCAAAATACTACTTAAACTCTGTAAGAATAGTGGGGTATGTCATGTTTTTAAAAAGGTTTCTTTTTTCCATTCACCTCACTCAGCCACTAGTAGAGTAGCTGTGAGGATCAGCAGCTTGGCTGTCAGCAGAAGAGGGCTGACTTAAGTTGTTCATGGGCACCTGAGAAGAATGGGTATTCTGCTGTTCTTGAGAGGAGTACAGATAATCAGTTAAGCCTCGTTAGTTTTAGTGTGGTTCAGGTCCTTTGTTTTCTTGATCATTTGCCTTCTGGAAAGTGAGTTATTGAAGTATCCAGTTATTATTGCTGAACTGTCTATTTCCCTGCCTTCAATTCCATCAGTTATTATTTCATGTACTTTGGGGGTTTTGTTGAAAAGTACATACACATTTATAATTATTATGTTTTCTTGATTGACAGACTCGTCTACAATTATAAAACGTCCTTATGTGTCTCCAGTTATATTTGTTATAATTAGTATCATATATAAAGTCTACTTTGTCTGACATTTATATAAATTCTCCAGCTGTATTTAGCTACAGTTTGCATGGCATATATTTTTCTATACTTTTACTTGAAATTTGTGTCTTTGAACAAATACATTGACTATCTCGATTGAAAACGTACTGCTTGTAGATAGTTGGATCTTTCCTTGTTAATCTATTCAGCAACCTCTACCTTTTGATTGTAGTGTCTAAATCATTTACATTTCATGAGATTACTGGTAAGGCAGAATTTATACCTGCCATCTGTTATTTGTTTTCTCTATGACTTCTGTTTTCTGTTCCTCTATGTCTCTATTACAGCCTTCTTTCGTGTTAAATAGATATATTTTCTAGTGTATTACCTTGATTCTCTTGTTTTGTTACTAAAATTTTTAAGTTAAATTCATTGTTAATGGTTGACCTGAGGACTGCAATTAATTTATAACAATCTACTTCAATTCATACTAACTTAATTTCAATAGTATGCAAAAACTTTGCTCTTATCTGCCTCTATACTTGTTCCCCCTCCCATGTGCTATTACTGTCATACTGTCATACAAATTAGATCTTTATACTAAGTCCATCAACACAGTGATATAATTATTGTTTTATGTGGTTGTCTTTTAAATTAGATGAGTTAAAAGAAGAGTTACCAAAAAAATTCATTCAGTCTTTTATATTTGCCAATGCAGTTACCTTTATTCATATCCTTTATTTCTTTGCATTCAAGTTATTTTCCAGTGTTCCTTATTTCTTATATACCAGGTCTCTCCCAGTGATGAGTTTTCTAAGTTTTTGTTTATCTGAAAATGTATTATTTTTTTCTTCAGGTTTCAAGGGTAATTTTGATTGATATAGAATTCCTAATAATCTTTCTCTTTCAGCAAATTGAATATATTATTTAACTGCTTCCTGTCATAAGAAGGCCAGGAATCAGCTATCACATTGAGTATCACTTGTAGGTTTCTCTCTTGATGCTTCTTCTTGATGCTTCCCACATTCTCTTTTTGTCTTTCTCTTTCAATGGTATAATCAGGATGTATCTAGGTGTGGATCTCCTTGAATTTATCCTATTTCAATCTTGTTGAGGTTTTTGGATGTGTAGATTCATGTTTGTCTCAAATGTGTGAACCCTTTGGCCATTTTTTATTTAAATATTCTTTCCACCCATTTCTCTTTCTCACTCCTTTTCTTCTGAGACTCTCATTATGTGCAGGTTGGCATATGTGATGGTGTGACATATATCTCTAAATTTTACTCTATACACTTTTTTTTCCTGTTCTTCAGACTGCATGATATCACTGACCTATCTTTAAGTTTCCTGATTTTTTTTTCTACCAGCTTAAATCTGCTGTTAATGCCCTCTAGTGATCTTTTCACTTCACCTATTATAATTTTCAACTCAAAAATTTCTATTTGGCTCTTTGTGAAATAATTTGTATATCTTCATTAATATTCTCTATTTGATGAGATATCAGTATCTCTTTTGTTTTACTTCTTTAAGCATGGTTTCCTTTAGTTCTTTTTAAACATATTTAGAATTGTTAATTGAAAGTTTTCATCTAGTCAGTTTAACACCTGGACCTCCTCCCAGACAGTTTTCTGTTACAGGCTTTTTCCCCCCTGTATGGGCCTTAGGTTCCTGTGTCTTTGCCCATCTCTTAATATTTTATATTGTTTTTAAAAACTGGAAATTATAAACAATATAATGTGGCAACTCTGATAATAACCTAGCTTGCTGTTATGCTGCTAGTTGGTGATAGTTCTTCTTTCATGCCTTCTAAAATTTATTGTGTAAAGTCTGAATTCTTTACACTGTTGATCACTTTAAGTGTCTGGTTAGTTTAGTGCTCAGCTAATGTTTGAACAAAGCATTTTAAATGCCTTAAACCAATAAATATCCACCAAATATTCACCTCTTCACCAAAGGACACTGTGTATATGTTGGCATGCATCATCAGTGATCTAGCAGTTGACAAGTCTGCCTTAGCTTTCACTTCTTACTTATACAGAGCCTCAAGGTAAGCTAGATATGAGAGTTTAGAGCTGTCTCAAGTTTTTCCTCAGCATGCAATCAACCCTGAACAGGCACACATTTCTAAATCTGTATGTTGTTGTCTAGATCCCCAGGAATATATCAACAATTTTCAAAGTCCCCTGTGAACACTTTATTCCCAGACTTTCTATTTAAATTGCTTTATTTTTGGCAGATTATTCACTCCAGCTGATAGCCCTCTGTCAGGCAGCTACAATTAAATAATCACCATCTTTTGTTTTCAATAAATGCTCAAGAGAAAAATCTGTTCACATTGATTGAGTTCTAGGTTAGGGCAGATGGAGATAAGCCTTATGAGTGTGAGTTTACTGTAAGTTACCAAACAAATAATACAATAACAATTCTGTACAACAAATCTCCACGATACAAGTTTACCTATGCAACAAAGCTGTAGTTGTACCCCTGAACTTAAAATAAAAGTTAAAAAAAGAAACACTTCTTTGGTAATGGGGCTTTTTGGAATGTTAACAAACCATTCTGTTGCTATTAATGACTATTAGGCTCCTGGTGTTCACAGATACCATATTTGTGAGAATGTTAGTTTTTAAAGGTATCATGGAGCTAGTAAAAGAGAATAGCAATAGGGGAAGTTAGAACACCACAAAGCTCACTGTTCTTGCTGAAATTCAGCAATTTTTATTGAATAACTGTTGCTCACGCTGTTTTAAACCTTTTGATTTTCCGTATTCTGAAATAGTTGATTTAGACAACTTTTATCAGTTTTCTTATTGCTTTTATGAATAATTTTTTATAATTTCAACCTTTATTTTAGATTCAGAGGGTATGTGTGCAGGTTTTTACATGCAGTATGTAATACTCAGTATGTAATACCGAGGTTTGGAATGTAAATTATCCCATCACCCAGATAGTGAGCATAATACCCAATAGGTAGTTTTTCTATCCTTGCCACACTTCCTCCTCCCCCTTCTAGTAGTCCCCAGTGTCTATTGTTCCCATCCTTAGGTCCATATGTACCCAATCAGTAGCTACTGATTTTTGTATGTTGATTTTGTATCCTGAAACAAAATTTGATCATTAGTTCCAGGAGCCTTTTGGGGGGATCTTTAGGGTTCTCTAGGTACAGCATCATATCATCAGGAAAAGACAGAATTTGACTTCTTCTTTTCTTATATGAATGCCTTTTTTCTCTCTTGATTGATTGCTCTGGCTTCCTGAAAGACGTTTTTGGAGGTACTCATTGCACTAGTCTAGCAGTGCTTCCCAAGCTGTGTATTGGACTGATCTTATTTAAACACTCACAAAAGAAAACAAAACAAAACCAAAAAAAGGCCCATGCCTAGGAGCTTTGCTGAAAATAACAGTGATCTCTAGCTCAGCAATCAAGCAAAGAAGGCCAAGATCACAGCTGCCTGAAGCAGAAACACTGGTTGGGGCAAATAAAAAACCCGCCCAAAAATTAACCTAGATTAACCGCCTAGATTAACAAAGAGATCTAGGGAATGAGATAGACATAATGGGCTTTGATAAACTCTCAAGTATTCCTATTGAAGAGAGAGGAGAAAAAGAAACCTGTGTGGATGTTAAGGAGAGACCAGAATCGGCCCGTTATCTGTGTGTCTTTTCCTGAATTGGAGGTCCTACACAAGCAGAAAGTTAAAGCTGATAAAAATTTGTAAACTACCTCCATTTTGAATATATGTCTCAGTCTACACACAGATTTCTTCAGCAACAGTTGGGAGTCCTATAGGCTCAAGTTTTCTGAGCACAGTCTCTGACCAATAATTGGCTGACATTTAGGATTTGCTAGCCAAAGATGCAGCACCTAAGAAGCCATCCTTAAAAATAAAAACAAGAATACAAAGAATAAGCAGGAATATCAGTGACTGCACACTCCACAGGAGATCTACACCGCATAATTTGTTCAATCAAGTCATTAAACTAATAAACAAACAAAAAACACTAGCAGCAGCAATAAGCAATAACTACTACAACCCCTTGGAAAGTGATTGGAATATTTAGCTGCCACAACATATCATCTAAAATATCCAGTTTTCAACCAAAATTACAACATAAGCAAATAAACAAGGAAATTTCATTTATGGATAGAAAAAAAAAAGCAGTCAAGAAAAACTGACTCTGAGAGGGTTGAGATGTTGGACTTAACAAAAAATACTTCAAACCAGCTATTACAAATAAGTTCAAAGAACTCAAGAAAATCATGTGTAAAAAACTAAAGGAAAGAATCATGTCAATGTCTCGCCAAATATCAATTAGCAAATATCAACAAAGAGATTTTTTTTAAATAACCAAATAAAAATTCTGGAGTTGAAACTATAACAGCTGAAATTTTAAAATCACTAATAGCGTTTAACTGCAGACTTCAGCTGGCAGAAAAGAAAAAATCAGAGAACTTGAAGACAAGTCAACAGACATTATCCAGTCTGGGAAACAGATCAAAAACATTGAAGACAAATGAACACAGTCTTAGAGATATGGGTGACATCATCAAGTGTACCAACATGTGTTATTAAAATTTTAGAAGGAGGCTGGGCACAGTGGCTCATGCCTGTAATCCCAGCACTTTGGGAGGCCAAGGTGGGTGGAACACTTGAGGTCAGGAGTTCGAGATCACCCTGACCAACATGATGAAACCCCATCTCCCAGCACTTTGGGAGGCCGAGACGGGCGGATCACGAGGTCAGGAGATCGAGACCATCCTGGCTAACACGGTGAAACCCCGTCTCTACTAAAAAAAAAAATACAAAAAACTAGCCGGGCGAGGTGGCGGGCGCCTGTAGTCCCAGCTACTCGGGAGGCTGAGGCAGGAGAATGGTCTAAACCCGGGAGGCGGAGCTTGCAGTGAGCTGAGATCCGGCCACTGCACCCCAGCCTGGGCGACAGAGCAAGACTCTGTCTCAAAAAAAAAAAAAAAAAAAAAAATGCAAAAATTAGTCAGGCATGATGGTGGGTGCCCGTAATTCCAGCTACTCAGGAGACTGAGGCAGGAGAATCACTTGAACCTAGGAGGTGGAGGTTGCAGTGAGCCAAGATCGTGCCACTGTACTCCAGTCTCGGTGACAGAGCAAAACTCCGTCAAAAAAAAAAAAAAAAATTCCTAGATGACAGACTGAAAGTGACAGAAATATTTGAAATAATACTGGCTGAAAACATTCCAAATTTCATAAAACTACCACTGCATGGGACCCACCATGGGCCAACTGAACCAGAGTATCTGAAAATAAAGACCAGGTACTACTTTGAAGTTAAGCGATTTCAGGGTGCAGACAGAATTGAGGACTACAGATCTGAATAAATGGTTTGCAATTATGACTACTCATTAAAATAGTCTGTGGAGTTTATATAAACTCTTACCCCCCAAATTCTCAAGTAATTATTCTCAGATGTGCCCAAAGCATATGTCCCCCCCTCGTCCCCCGCCACTCTGCAACCCAGGCTGGAGTGCAGAGACGTGATCTCAGCTCACCCCAACCTCAACTCCTGGGTCCAAGCAGTTCTCCTGCCTCAGCCTCCCAAGTAGCTGGGATTACAGGCGCCAGCCTTTATGCCAGGCTAACTTTGTATTTTTACTAGAGATGGGGTTTCACCATTTTGGGCAGGCTGCTCTTGAACTCCTGACCTCAAGTAATCCACCAGCCTCAGCCTCCCAAAGTGCTGGCATTATAGGCATGAGCCACCACGCCTAGCCAAGCATAGGAATTTTTAAAGCTCTCTAATGTGGAGTCAGCTAGGAATCACTGACATAAAGTATGATTGCTTCCTTTATTTTAAAAAAAGATAACAATACTAACATACCTCAACTTGAAAAAGCAATTTTAATAATTATATTCACATTTTTTTCACTTCCAGCAAAATGTCATCACCACCAATCATCATCTTTTCATTGGAAGATATTTTCTATATATACATAAATATTAAAATCTAAATTTCTTAATGGTAAGAGTTAAAGGTGCAACTAAATTATTCACATAATCTACCACAGAGCAATCTTGTAAGCATAATAAACATCACAATATATTATCCTATTATGAAAAAAGAAAATAACATTATGATACAAGATTTTATAGTTAATTTGTTTTAGAGAATAATTTCTTTTTTATTTTTAAAGGAGGCTAAAGATCATAGAGCAAGGAACTTAAAAACTTTTGTGAAATAAGTCTCTTAACTACATTACATAAAAATATTATTACATTATACCAGCTATCAAGACCTTGCAGAAATAAAAATGAAGACTTGATAATCCATTTTGATTGCAATTAAATACATCCCTCAATCACACTTCCAAAGCCCACTATCTTATTTAGGCCTCCTGAGTGGAGACAATGTCTCCACATTTTGGATGATATTATCAAGTTTTGAAAATACAACCAAAGCAATGCTAATTCCTGACATTTCTCAGGGCAAAAGAATGAAACTCCTGTAAAGCATTAGTGTGAATTTTCCAGAATTTAACACGTTGTGATATAATTTTAGTTGTTCTTATAATAAAGAAAATGTCAGAGTCTCAGAGACTGATTTGGGTGCTGTATACCCTAAAGTCGTCTAATCCTACCATTTGGGCACCAGTCCATAATACTTTAAATGCTGGAGAAGCGTACTCATCTGTATTTAACCCACTGGCTATTATTTCAATCACCCAGTCACAGCAGCTGACTGCACCACTTATGACCCCTGCTGTGCTCATCTCCACAGGGGATAGGCAAAAAATTGGGTATGATGGGATGCCATTGTGAGCTGGCATTAGAGTTTTGCCTTTCCCAGTGCTGAACACTGTGACTGATTAGGCGGAAAGGCACTGAGGAGCATTTCAACAGGAAGGGAAATGCCTTGTTACCTCTTAGTGCACACTTGAGTGGGTCTCGCAGACCTCTCTTTGTCCTCGTGCCTGAGTTGCCTTTCCCTCTATAGCTGATAATGGACAAAGAGTACTGCCCTATGTACTATGTTTTTAAAATACCCAAATTTAGTAACTGAGAAAATAATTTATGGAGAAAACAGAAAAAAAAATGAGGTGGACAAAACCTCAGTGACTTTAGTAGGTTCCCATTACTCCTGCTATAATTTTGAGTACTGGGAATTTGGTTTTAAAGAGACCCTACTAGCAATTTATTTTTTCTCTTTTGCGTTTCTACATCTATGAAGTCAAGTTGGGCCTCTTGAGACTTTTGTTCTATATGGTCATGATTGTTTTAAGCAACTTTATTATGAAGGTAAAACAGAGCAGCAATATGGTTATATCTTCCCATGTAGATGCCTAGGGTGAGCACATTTTCCCTTGGGTTTCCCTGGGATGTGGAAGCATATTCCTTCTATAATAGCATCTTGAGCTGTTAAAGCCCACTGGAGAACTCCTCTCTGGAGATACAAGGACTGTGAAAACCAAGGGAGTGAAGTCAGGAAAAGATGAGTACATAGCAGTAGAGCCTGAATGGAAGAGAGGCGAGAATTTAAATGTCTCAGGAGGAGCCACGCTGTAAAGAGAAGAGGAAAACTTCAGTAAAAGAGCATTTGGGGAAATGTAAACTGACTGATCATTTGGGAAATCAGTTTGGGGGAAGCTTCTCACACTGTTTAGGAGGCAGAACTGTGCCTATTGCCAGTCTTATTATATAATCTAATAAACAGATTCCTGCCCTGCATCATAAAGAACCCAGAAGTAAGTGCAACCCTCCAAGTTAGACCAAATCCAGCTTAGTCTGAACCCTACCTGTTCCCCAGGTGGTATCTGACTTGTACTTAGAAGTATTATATAATCTTTCATTCACTGTTCTCTCTAATCCTAGAGAGCGTCTGCATATTATTTGTTTGTCTGCTCTTAAAGAGCATTTTCAAAAAGACTTAATGGATTTAGTCCTGCATTTTGAACCTTAAAATATTAGAAGTTGCAAATCAAATGAGAAAAGGAAATGACAAAATATCCATCCATATGCCCCTTTCCATTTCCTATTAACTACAAAATCTAACTAACCCAAACAACACACACCCACCCTTAAATGCTCTTCCTTTATTTTTTCAAATAATCAGCTTTGTATCATCCTTTAAGACTCAATTTAAATGTCAAGGCCACCAGTCAATAGCATCTGGCTTGGTTTTTTCCTCTCGAAAATTTCTTTATTTCCTTCATAAGTACTATCATTTGTTAGTTACCTATCTGCCATTTAAATGAAACTTCAGTGAAATAAGAGCCATATTTATTACAGACCCTAACACACAGACAACATGTCATAAATATTTCTTATGGAAATTAATACATTTAGACCAGAAAAATATATTTTGTAGCTCCTCTTGATAGGCCATATTTCTACTGCGAGTAACTCTTAGCTCTAACAAACAATATCAGATACAAGTTACACTTGTACTTTGTACATATGTATGTTTTCATTCATAAAACACGTTAATTCCTTCTTTTATAAATGAGACTGATTTTTTGAGCACCTGTAATGTAACAAATGTTGTTTTAGATTTTCACAGAAACAAAAATGAAAATGGCAAGGACCCTGGCAAGAGGAACCCACAGTGTTGAACATCATGGTTGTGATACTAGGCTTCATGCAATTTGCCTGGTCCTTTTATGACTCTGTGCCATTGCACATGCTGTTTCTATTTCCTGGAATGCCTTGGTAGCTTCTTTCTTAGCTTGAAATACCTTCCTCATTCTCCAAAACTTACTGAATGGTGATGATACATGCTACATTTTAAACATACACACAGAGAAAAAGACACAGGGTTTTTTACAACTGCCATCTAAAACCATGGTCTTGTTACAATAAAGAAAACTCATGCTGAAAATATTGACTTCTCTAAAATAATGTGCCTTTGAATTCCTAATGCAAACACAGGAAGCCTCGACGATGTCAGGCAAACTGAAATTTAGATGACTATGCTTTGACATTAGATGGTACTTGGGGCTGGAGGGTTAGAAACAGCTAGAAATTCACTTTATGCTGTGAGCCTAACTGAAATAAATTTATCATTGCAGAAATGTAGAATATCAGCAATTAAGAGTTTCTGCCTTAAAAAGTATGTAAACGTTTAGATTCTAGATGCTACTTCCTTAGTGAGAACAGTGCTGAGAACACTACCACAGAAGCTTTAACCCTTAAAACACAGTCTTGTGTGAGATTTCCCCATAGTTTAATGCAATCCTGGATTTTCTAAAAAGAGATTAAAGAGAAATAGCATAACTAATTTTAAATAGAGAATAAAACAAAATTCCTGACACATGCAAAAACTCATGCAGAGAATACTGGAGAGAGAAATACCATTATATTTATCAAATACCCTTAAAAGCTTTGTGTGTTGCCAAAATGGCATACAATAGTGAAAATCATAAATGTAATTTACCACATTTCAGGGAACTCTATGATATATTGTCCACAATTTGTAATAGCTTTTATAGACAACTATAACATATTTTGGAAATAGAACAAGAGCAGCCCAGAATCTTTTTCTGTCAACCACTAATTTACCAGAAAGCAAACTTTCTGGAACTTGTTGTCAGCTCCAGAATGAGGATGATTTTCTCTTTTATTCTCTTTTCTTTTGAGGATTACAATTACCTGTGAGTGCTTTAAAAATGTGTCAAAGGTTTGTACATTTCTACACCATGCTACACAGTCACCTTCAAATACCTAGAAATATGACTATTTTCTAACAATATTTCATCTATGTTTTTCTTTCTCTAAAAAGTACACACTGTAGATGATAAAGTTGCTGAATATGCCTTATGAATAAATTTTAATAAAATGTTCAAGAGTGTGAAAACATATAACATGAGTACCTAGCCAATCAATTACAGTACCTGCCACTATTTAGCCCTCACACTTCACCACATGACCACAGATTTAAAAGAGAGCAGGCATCAGCTAAGTAGACCATGGTAAACTTCCCCTCAGAAGACCCTCACTACAGATAAGCCCATCTGTATTCAGCCATGGGGCAGAGTGTGTTTTCTAAGTTGGCAATGCCTAATGATTTGATTATATACTAATCTATCATTCAGAATCCAGTCTCAAGTCAAGGTCCTTCATCAGGAGGCTGGGACTATTCACCTGCCTTCCCCAGTCCTCCAGCCACTGCATACTGAGTCATTCAAGATCTTCCAAAGAGCCATGCTCCACTCTGACAGTAGGGAGTTTTGTTACTGTCCTTCCTACAAACTCTTCTTTTTTTTTTTTCCTTGGTTTTGTTTTGTTTGAGACAGAGTCTTGCTCTGTCACCCAGGCTGGAGTGCAGTGGTGAGATCTCAGCTCACTGCAACCTTTGCCTCCCGGGTTCGAGCAATTCTCCTGCCTCAGCCTCCTGAGTAGCTGGGAATACAGGCACACGCCACCAAACCCAGCTAATTTTTGTACCTTTAGTAGAGATGGAGTTTCACAATGTTGGTCAGGCTGGTCTCGAACTCCTGACCTTCCAATCCGCCTGCCTTGGCCTCCCAAAGGGCTGGGATTACAGGCGTGAGCCACATCACCCAGCCCTCTTCTATCTTTTAAGCAACCACAAACCAATTCCTTTGGTTGCCCATGTAAGGGGAAATTCTCTTCATATTTAGATTTCTCCATCTGTAGTAGAATGACTTAATTAAATGATAATTATTTTCTGTTGTCCTATAAATTCCTTGAGGGCAGATATAGGTCACTTTTTTTTTCATTTCTATAATGAATTGTCTATTGTTTTTAACATGACAGTACTGAATAAAGCTTTCTTAACAAATACACATATGAGCTTTTCTCTATTCTCCAGAGCTCTGACTACTTAGTAGGGAGGTAGTGAACTATGTATCTCCCTGGTCTAAACATGGGTTTTTTATTGCTCTCTGACTTAATGCCTATGGTAATTGCTCCCACCCTGCACCAATGCCTCAAGTCCATTTTCCATATAGAAGTCAGACTGATCTTATTATAGCATATATTAGAGCATTTCCTTTCCCTGATTAAATTTCTCCAGTGATTTTGCACAGGCACTTAAAATTAAATTCAAACTCCCTTTTCTGGCCTTGGTGATCTTGTCTTGTACATGTCTTCATCCTCCCCTGATATCTCTCTTCCTCTTGCTCAATGCACCTCAGACACAGTGGTCTTCTTTACGGTCTTGGAACAACCAGGTAATTTCCAAATTAGTACATAGAATTTACCATCCTCTTAGCCTGAAACTCTGTGCTTCTATATCTTCACATGGCTAGTTTAACCTCACTGATACTTACTCTAAAAGCCTTCTCTGAGTATCGTGTCCAAAGTAGCTGCCCAAGATGCTCTCTGTCATGTCACCTGTTTTATGTTCTTAAGAGCTCTTACAATTTTCTGAAATTTTCCAAGGCATAGATTTATTACCTATCTTCCCCACTGTGTTAATCCCATGAGATTAGGAATCCCATCTGTTTTACTTCCCACAATATCCGTAGTACTTAAAACAGTGTCTGGCATACAATAGGCACTCAATACATGATTACTGAATAAATAAATGAATGAAACTGGTTTTTGCCTCCACACTTCAAACAATTACTTTTTAATTTTCTTTTACAATTTTATTCTCAAAAATAGCTCTATTTTATAATCTAAGGGTAATCCCAAAATAGTACATACAAAAATCATGGCTTAATCATCTTTGAACTTATTCAGTCTAGCATGTGTCAGGCATATAGTTGGTGCTCAGTATTTATAAAATTCCATAGGTATATAATCATTTATTCTCATATACGCTCAGGAGTTAAATGTACAGATGTACCCAAATGCCAACTCCAACTTATGAATATATTTTATTACTGAAGTTCATTTTTCACTTTGTTCATTTGGTTAGAAAAAGATGCTTTCTGAGTTTTAATTTTGTAGAGGAGAAGTTCTACTCACAGATTAACTGATCTTCTATTTAGCCTATCACCTTCTGAACTCCACAACCTAATAGCCTCTTATAAAATTCTTATTAACTCTGACCCCAGCTTGTTTTGGTAAAGAAAATCTACAGTACTGATTTATTTAGGTCATCTACCCTTTCCCCTTCTTCTTTGGGCTTATTTGTGAGTATAATTAAAATTATTTCTTAAATAGCTACCCATCTTTCTAAATCAAATCATTTTTTGGAATTACTGCACATATTCACACACAAATATACACATTTTTTCTTCATTGTTATTGCTTTGGTTTGCTTCATCTATAATTTACAATTTCATTTGCTAATGATATGAATAAATTCTACAGCTATACTCACTATTTTTCCTTTACTATCATGAAATTAATTAAGATAACATGGTCACTTTGTCCCAAGTCTCTTATCACTTTCATATCAATAATTAGTTCTCTCTGTGGTCAGAATTAATTCCAGACTCTGCATTCCTCAAATTGTTTTCTTCATTTTCTGATTGACAAAATAACCCAAGGCAATTGAAAAGTATTTTTAAGTCTGTTTTTACAAATTTGAGACTTTTAACAGGTGTCTAAATACGTGAGGTCCTCTATTCAAAAACCTTCCATTGCTTCTCCCACTCCTGGAATCTGGTTTAGGAAAGTCTTAATCACAACCCATTCTGCCTGAAGCAGTTAAGGCTATATATCTGTTCTGGACAGGAATCCCTTGATTCCAAGGATCAAAAGACTTCTCAAATGACCATCAAGTGAGGGGACTCAAAAAGGATGCAGTAGACTATCACAGAGAATCAGGCCATGCAGCAGGACGACCTGGAGCAACTAAGAAGCAAAGCACCTTGGTTCAAATTCTATCTCTACCATTTATAAAATGTGTAAATCTGAGCAGCCACACTTCTCAATAGAATAACATTTCTAGCATTCTATAGAAATATACTTGTTTTATTTTATAAATACCAAATTATAACAACCTTGTAGATTATGAACCTTAGTAGTCCATAAAAATCATGCCTATGAAATGTCAACATTTTGAAGCTTATAAAAAGTGAAAGAAAGGACTCAACTTTAAAAATTCTATTCTAGGCTATTAGAGAATCCTAGTAGTGCACCAAAGAATCCTGGACCCTACTCTGAGAAACACTTTCCTCCAAAAAGAAAGAAATCCCAGTGGTTAAGAGCATAGGCCCTGGAGTCAGAAAAACTTGCATTTAAATCTGTACTCTAGCAAAAATGATCTGTATAAATGTAGGCAAGGTATTTTAACATCTCTTTATAGAGAGAAATATAAAATATGAAGCAGAAATATGTTTATGTATTTCCTCATTCATAAAGTGAGAATTACAGAAATCACTTCCTAAATTTATTATGAGCAATAAATAAAATGGTATCTGAGGTTAGTGAAATGATGTCCTAGAGTATTAGCTATTACTTCTATCGTACACACACACACAAAATTCAACAGAACTTCTCACCTCTTGAAGATTGATAATCTATCCAATAACCACCTTTCTGCCTTTTTACCTGGATACCTTTTTCTCCTTCGGCATCAGCGTTATCTCACTGAGACTGTAAGCTAACCAAGAGCAGAGATTACATGTGAAAATTTGCCTGAAACATCTAAACAATTGGATTAAAACTTTTGGGTAATGTTATTACTGTAAAGTAGGAGATGGCTATAAAAGTACCTAATCGATAATTAATCCTATTTTTCTTCTGGATCCATCTTTTTTTGAAGTCCATAAAATTCAGCAGAGTTCACTTCATAACACTTAGAAAGAATATGTCTTGTAATAATTGTTTCCTAGGATGGAAAATCACATAGTATAGACTGACAAACAACTTGTCCAATAATAAAACAATTTTCTTTTAAAGCAAATTCATTTTTTTCCAATCTGATTGATGCTTTCTTATTGAGCCTAGATATGAGTTTGTTAAAAAGTTCTATAAATCTTTAGCATTCATATTCTATTAAATTTCAGATACAGGATAAATGTTGAGAAAACACACCTATAGCTAACTCCTCCTGCCTAAGACTCCTAAGACAAGTCACTTCATGCTAAATCTGAGCATACAAATTAGAAGGATACTGCTAAAGCTGCAGAAGGACATGAACAGACACCCCAAAGAATTGTAAAGTTTCAAGAGTTTTAAGATTATGAATTATGAAGAAGATTAGCCTTGATTCAACCTTCCTATCTTAGAGATGAAAAGATTAAGCAAGATCTCACTGGTTCAATGATAGGCTTTTTCAAATCTTCTAAGGCAAAAAACAGATTGAGTCCAATGAGTTGGCTGAGCTACTACAGACAGAAAATAATTCAAAAGTCATTGACTAAAGTTGATAAGGGACCAGACCCCAGGCAATCAAGACTATGTTTTCTACAGGAAAGATTGCTAGATTCTAACACCAAAGTAATAAAAAGATTATATTGGAACAGTGTGAATTAGGGATGATAAATACTTTACTATTCTAGAGGACAAATTTGAAAATGAACAGATATAAAGCTAATAATTATCACATGCAGATCCAAATACCAAGTACATATTCATTCATGATTGCATTAATGAGCACCTTGCCCTGCTTCTAGGCTCTGAGGAATAAAGTAGTGAACAAGACAGTTATTCTTACAAAATCATTGAGAAGCAAGCATTACAAGTTCAACTAAACAATTTGATTGAAACTCTTTTTTTTTTTTTTTTTTTTTGAGACAGAGTCTCGCTTAGTCGCCCAGGCTGGAGTGCAGTGGCGCGATCTCGGCTCACTGCAAGCTCCGCCTCCCGGGTTCACGCCATTCTCCTGCCTCAGCCTCCCGAGTAGCTGGGACTACAGGCGCCCGCCGCTTCGCCCGGCTAATTTTTTGCATTTTTAGTAGAGACGGGGTTTCACCATGTTAGCCAGGATGGTCTCGATCTCCTGACCTCGTGATCCGCCCGCCTCGGCCTCCCAAAGTGCTGGGATTACAGGCGTGAGCCACCGCGCCCGGCTTGATTGAAACTCTTTTCTGAACTTCAGAAATATTAAAAATGTCCACAATAATACAGTAAATGAGAAAACAGACTTCCAACTCTAAACTGAGTGTTCTTCCCTTTGCATAATGCTTGTCTAAACAGTAGGTTGCCCTGAAATATAAATAGCCTCTATCCCTATTATTCCCACTGGTTGGGTACAGGCTCTGAAGGCAGATGGTCTGTGTACAAATCCCACTACTACCTAGTAACCTTAGAGAACCTAGAGTGAGATCTCTAAGTATCTCACATGCCTCATCTGAAAAATGGAAGTGATAACAGTGTAAATTTCAGAGATGTGAGAGTTACAAGTTCTGGAAACAGTGCCTGCATACCATACACTTTTCATAAATGTCAAACATTATTATTACTATTATGTATACATATATACACCTACATGTGTGCATACATTTAATTTTATTTTGTGAACTGAAATCTACTTTGCAAATAAAACTTTGACAGATGTTAATGATTTGTTTTACCATCTCTGAAAATGTACCACAATCATAATAAAATATGCTAGTTTGGATCAATAATAAAGTCTTCCTATCTAAATGGTTTCAATTGATAAACATCGGCAAAGTTTTGGAAATTAAGTGTGCAGACCCAGATTTTTAAAATAAGACTGACATTTATTACAGTTGCACATAGGAAAAGTGGGAGAAGCACACACAGGACCTTCATATTGCAACTGTGAAAATGGTGCCCTGTGAAAGTGGTGCTCTATGGAGATGTGCAGCCGGCAGCTGGCCAGCTGTTCCTAATGGCTTCAAGCACACAGAAATGACTCACCCCCAGTGGTCCTGGTAAATGTAATAAATAGCCTGACTCCATTTTTGATGTTTGGCTATTGACAACTTTCAACACTCCCACCCTCTTCCTCTTTCTCCTTGGCACTAGCAGGTAGTTCAAACAGCACTCACTGTATCCCCACTACCTAACCACTATTAAAGCCCCAAACGCACTCCATTTCTTATTCATGCATTCTATTTTGGGATCTACTTGGGAAATTTGTCCCGCTCTTCTCAGAAACCCTCATAATGTGGGTAACAAACCTTTTAATATGCTATTGGTGCAGGTGTGGTATCCTCAGTCTGATATCAAAACCAAATATCGGATTGGGTAGGAAGGTACATCCAGCTTCTGAAAGGCACTACAACAGTATCTTAAAGGTCAAAACCATTCCTTTAGTCATTCTTTCCAAAATTAGCTCAGTGGTTCAGGTAAGTAATTTAAGGGAATCTTTAAAATAACTTTATTTCCTGAGAGTTAAGGGTCTCTTTATTCAATAATTACTTTTATAGAGTTTTCTAAGACACTGCTTTTCATTTTTCTGTGGTCATCTCTTCTTAGGAACATGATATATTTTGCCTTTAGGGTGGGAACTTTAGAGAGAGGAGTCTTGGGAATACAATGAGAGTTGAAGACAGAGATTTCTTAGGACACAAGGGCACCTGGACAGGGGAATGCTGACGCAGACAAAAATATTTTCTAGTTTTCCCATGACAATTTCAGGTTACCTGTTACCACAGCATCACTATTTATAGTAGCCCCTTTTTACTCTCAGAAGTACCCCGATTGGATGACAGTTTATACATAATCTGATAGTCTTTGTTAAATGCATCTTGAGACACACTGTGGACCATGGTACATCTACAGAGGAGGGAAGAGTAGAGTCTTCATCAGAGATATCATAAGAACTCTGAGAGGCTATAACAATTGATGAAATACCTGTATTTCTCAAGAAACTTGGAATACAGAAAGAGATGGGTATGTAATTATTGTAACGGTGCTCTGACAGTTGCTATAATTGATAGTGATATGGCAATAAAAATGTATATGAGTTCAAGAAGTATCTTTTTGGATAGGTTACATATGTAAACAGGAGATTCGGAGTTGAGAGACATTCCAGTTTCTGCTCTATTGCTTTCTAAGTCTGTGACTTGAGTAATCATAATATCTGTAAATCTTAGCTTTGAAACAGACACAGTTATTCCTGGTTTTCAAAACTGTTATAAGATCTAAAAAAGCTAACATAGGTAAAGGTCATTACAGAACACCTGGCACATAAAAGGCACTATATAAATTACAGCTATTGCATATTGTGATAATGACACCATTATCACCACACCCACTATTTTTATTGTTATTATTATTATTATTTATGGCAACATTATCCAGTTACCAAGTTCTTCCAAGTATTCTTCTGTGTTTGATTTAATAAAGAAAATAATTCTGTATAAAAGCCACCTACATTAACAATTTTTTTTGTTTTAAGGCTGCTGGTTGGGACTATAAATTGAAACTATACTTTTGAAAGGTAATTTGTCAAAACATATAAAATCCTTAAAATGTATATATATTTTGAACGAACATTTGCATTTACAGAAATTCATTCTTTTTTTTTTTTTTTTTTTTTTTTTTTTTTTTTTTTGAGACGGAGTCTCGCGCTGTGTCACCCAGGCTGGAGTGCAGTGGCGCGATCTCGGCTCACTGCCAGCTCCGCCTCCCAGGTTCACGCCATTCTCCTGCCTCAGCCTCCGAGTAGCTGGGACTACAGGCGCCCGCCACCTCGCCCGGCTAGTTTTTTTTTGTATTTTTAGTAGAGACGGGGTTTCACCATGTTAGCCAGGATGGTCTCGATCTCCTGACCTCGTGATCCACCCGCCTCGGCCTCCCAAAGTGCTGGGATTACAGGCTTGAGCCACCGCGCCCGGCGAAATTCATTCTTAGAGAAAATTATTTTCATACATAGTCAACAAGGTTTAGTATTTTGGGGCATAAACTTTGGGTCACATGGCACAAAAGTTAAATATCACACTTACTATTAAGTTACAGAAAATCTTTAGTGCTTAGTCATTTCCTTTTTAAGACAGAAATAATTATTTCATGGGACTATCAGGACAATATAATAAAATTATTGAAACAGAGTAGTGTATAGACTTTAATAAGGGTTCAAGTACCATTTTTATTAGATATCACAATATTCATTTCAAAATTATGTATAATCATGAATAATTTAAAAATTAGTTGAACTATGTTATAATAAAGGAAATTATTAAAGTTATACATATAATTAGAGTATTTTAATGTAACAATGGAGCATTTAAAAATAATATGAAATGTATGATTATTCTTATTTTTAAGTAAAACTTTTTTTTTTATTTTGAGATGGAGTCTTGCTATTGTCAACCAGGCCGGAGTAAAATGACATGATCTCTGCTCACTGTAACCTCTGCCTCCCGGGTTCAAGTGATTCTCCTGACTCAGTCTCCCGAGTAGCTGGGATCACAGGTGTGTGCCACCATACTCAGCTAATTTTTGTACTTTTAGTAGAGATGGGGTTTCACCATGTTGGCCAGGCTTGTCTTGAACTCCTGACCTCAACTGATCTACCTGCCTCAGCCTCCCAAAGTGCTGGGATTACAGGCGAGAGCCACCGCGCCAGGCCAAGTAAAACTTTCAAGTAAAACAGTTTGAGTATAAAAATGTAAGAGTAGCTATTTCTCTTCAGTGTGACTATATATGATTATTCATTCTTGTTTTCCCTATGTTTCAAAAAGTCATACGAAATATGACTTACCTTTATGATCACAAAAAGTTTAAAGTTATAAAATGAAGGAAATCCCCCAAAAAGGATATTTACTCGTCTACAATCTTGTGATTGCTTTTTAATTGCTTTATAAAGCATTTTAGTATGGATAGTGCAAAAGTTACCATCAGTCGAGGTCAAATATTTAAAATAATTCAGAATCTCTCAGTTAGTTCAACCCAGATTCATTATACTTGTGAAGATTCTCTCTCTGAATTCTATTTGGCACCCTATCAGTGACTCTACACTTAACAAAACAGGTGCAACATTAATGAGAGCAAGGTAGAAGGCCTCCCAGGCAGAAATAAAAGTGTTTTGACATTATCAAGTGGATTGGCTGTGTAAAATTGCATAGCAATGCAGATTACAATTCTATTTAAGACATAAGAATATTGTCTTGTCTACTAACTACAAAAAATTGATGGAATTTGAGAGAATAAAATAATAAATTCTTGCTATTTCTGAGATACAGAGCAATAGGAAGAAGAGGAAGAGGAGGAGGAGGAGGAAGGAGAGAGAGAGAGAAAGAAAGAAGAGAGAGAGAGGGAGGGAGGGAGGGAGGGAGGGAAGGAAGGAAGGAAGGAAGGAAGGAAGGAAGGAAGGAAGGAAGGAAGGAAGGAAGGAAGGAAGGAAGGAAGGAAGGAAGGAGAAAACTCATCCAAAACCTTAGCCAGAACTGCTATAAATAACAGCTTATTTTTGACCCATGGAAAATGCACACTAAATTTATAAGGGCAGTTTAAACACAAATGTAGAACTCTGCAAAGAGAATATGCATTTAATGGTGATAAAGCATATCTATTCAGGATAGGTTTCTATAATCTGCAATCAACAGTCACACCCTGGAGTCTGGGATCACTCTCACCTACTGTCATAGAAAGGCAGAGAAGAAACAATAGCTTTAAGTATCCTTCAGAGTAATGGGTCATAGATAAATACGGAAATAACTAATTTGAGGGATGTTTTCACAACAGCTCCAAATTCTAGACCATGTGTTTGTTGCTATCACTTATCATATAATCCTTCTAAGGGTACCACTTAAGAATTTTAAAAACAATAGTAATAAAGGAAAAAAATACTCCACTGACAAACTTCAGTGTGCCACAAACAACAAGAAATAAGACTTTACAAATATGTATTCATTCAGTCAGTCTTATACTTCCTCCATCAATTTAATCTCTTTTCACTATATGTATCACTAGTGGATAATCAAACAACAGAATTTGCATGAAATTTTAGTCTGAACTTGAAAAAAAGACAAAAATTTCATCTTTCTATATTTTCCAGAACTTTTACAATTTCATGTAATATGGCTCAGATATCCCCTTCCCATGACAAAGTCATTTGGCTAAGGGTCACGTTAGAGTTGAAGATTTGCCCTGAAGCACACTCAGCCTAAAAGAGCATAACATCAACAAGATGTTGTGCTCATGAAATCCATGTGAGACTATTTAATAGACTTAGATATCACACCAATGCCCTGAACTCAGAAGACATCCTCTGGTATAGAATTCTACAAGTCACACTACCAACTCACACAATTTTCTCTTTTAGTAAAAACAACTAGGTGTGATCAATAGTTTGGCAGGTCTATCCATAGTAATTACTGCTATTACTAAAATTGTACTCGACTCTTTTGCTCATATGACAATCAATAGGGTCAAAGAATTGTGGTTATGGTTGGGAGAAATCTCTTAAACTATTTAGTCCAAAATTACTTAGCCCAGCTCCCCCATTTCGAAGATAATAAAACTAAGAAAATAAATAACTTGTCGACATCTAAAGAGTCAGAGAGTTAAAAGAGCACCAAATAGAAGATTTCTTATATCATTTAATGCTGTATCTCTTATCCCAAAAACTGGATCCAAAGTTAATTTGAGGTTAGGCTGTAAAAAAATACTTATTCATAACACCTAAGCAAGAAGGAGAGTATTATTCAAAAACCAGACACTCAATGATTCTATTAAAGGTTGAATAAAAGAATGGATGCCTTCCTCCACTATTGCAAAATAGTGCCTTGTCTATGTATTCTATAACATATTCTAAAGGAATAAAAACGTTTATTCTAAAGTTTAACAAAGCTTCAAAGAAGAAAAGAAACACTAATACTCCAAAATGTCATTTTTATCCTCAAGTCAGGAAAATAGTAGAGGAAATGTTTTCCACACATTAGCAATTTTTAGTGGCAGTTTCTCTGCATAAAATATAGCAGATAAAAATAAAACTCCCCAACACACATACACACACATACACTCTCAAGTTTTATAATCATAAGAGGTAAAAGGATTCAGATACAGTTTGAGGAAACCAAGTAGTTACTGCCTACAAGGAAAATCTCCTGGTGTTATGACCACATGACTCAAAGACTACATTCTAGTCCATGGCCCCCTCTACATACACAGTATTCCACATAATGGAGCTTTCTGAGAGTAACCTGAAATATCTATTTGTGGTCAGCACATGATAAATCAGGAATTATCAATTCCATAATATTTTCACTTTTGATTAGAGCGTGTTGACTTGAAGTTGGATGGTCAATATTTGTCAATTAAAGACCAAAAATAAAAGATTTACAGAGTTAACTGTGCCCAGTGGGTTTAAAATAGATGAATGCCCCAGAGAGAAAAGTTTATTGGAGTTGAGCCACCCCAGAAAGCTAACGCAGATCTAACTCAGAATAGAAATAAAAAATCATCACTGGTATCCATGTGGAGGGATACAATTGATTTTGTAATAATCATTTCCTCTAACAGGGCTCCATACTCAAGATTTAATCAATAAACTTTAGGTCCCTACTGATTCCAACTTTTCACAATTGAAAAAAAAAAGCATATAAAAATATAGCTGAGTGGTATACAAAATTTACTAATGATTATCATCAAAACCAATTTCTTAGTGTCTCATGAGAATATTTTAAAATCTGCTTTAGAAGCAAGCACTTGGTCTTAAAAAACAAAGATTTTTCCAAATATTTCTGTGTAGTAATATAAATCAATGTCTTTGTAGTTCATCCTCAGTGAAATCACTACATCTTATTCTCACAACTCTCTTCTTGCTATCAACCCAATCATCCAAGCCAGAAATCTGGACATTGTCCTAGAAATTACTTTCCGTTTCACATCATCCCCTCACTATGTCTAATAGTTCATCAGTTCTAATCTACATCAGCTTTATACACTGTTTTCTAATCAGACCTCTGGTCTAGAGTACAGCCACTGCTACTGTGATCCAGGCCCTCAGTTTATCTTCCCATGCAGTATCTCATGTCTTCTCTTAGCCACATCCCCCATGAACTTCCCCTCAAAATGCTTTACTCCTTTTGTAAAATCCTTCAGAAACCAATCCTTTACCTACAGAGTAGATTCTAAAGTCCATAGGATAACAATATAAGTTCCTCTAGTCTTTGATCCCTGCTAAATCACCAGTCTCATCCCTTGTCATACTTCTACCCATTCCTAAAGATTAAGAATCTCTGTGTAAAGCGTTCTATATTCTCTCTCTCACCCTCCGTAACTAGAGGTTATTATCCTTCTCTGTAAGTATACATGGAAATCCATAGTACCATAGACAAAACTACTCACAACTCTATCCAAATTGTCACAGTGGATTTCAAATGATTGATTACATGTGTTTCCTAAAATATGAGTGGTAAATGAGCTTTTTTTCTAATGTGTACTCATTTTAATCAATGTTTAGAAATTGTCTGGAATCACTGTTGAGAAAGAACTATTGAGAAACTTAACCTGAGCTAGCTGTATCTACTATTGGAGTCAGCAAAGGAACCAGTTATTTGTTATCCTTGCACTAGACTATAAGTACTTTAGGGTAAACAAATTACTTAATTTTTTAAATTCTCAACGCCTAGCACAGTGTCTGACATAAAAGTTTATTGTAAACAGTAACATCAAGAACCACTCATCACAATCTGTAACTCCACACAAGGAATCCATACTCAATTCTTTTCCGGTATAGTAAATACACAATACTTGAGTATAACTTGCATAACTTGGTTTTCAAGAGGAAATGTTAATGTGTCGTTATAGTCAGAGTAACACTTAAGGCATTTCAAACACAATACTTATTCCTAATGGCTGCATAGAATTTTCCTTGGATGATTATTTGACCCTTCTCAAGCTCAATTTCCTCATCAGGAACATAGGGATAATGAAATCTGTCTTGCAAGGTTTCCATAGGGATTAGAAATAAAAAGCACCATTACATAGTGGGACCTATGTAAATGATGATTATTAGTATGTGCTATTTTGGTTCACAGCAAATTTCCATGGGGAACAATGCACTTTTTAGAATATAAGAAGATAATTTGAGTCCCTCTTAAAAGTCATTTTTCTGTTCACTTATTCAGGTTGTTTTGTTAGTAATATAGAATCAGTGAATATCAATTATATTTATTACATCTTTATTTTCCCATTGCCCTAGCCCTGAGCTCACATTGCACAGCAGCCTCAAGGATGTTTATTATTATTACTTTTAATAATCAATGAATAATTGATAACAATGAAACACTTTTCCTTTGGGTCACATTTTTATCTACGGATTTTGAAGGGTTAACATTTTTAGTTCTTCTTTTCTTATATTTCTCATTCTAGCTAATATTTACCAACCCCAAAGGAATTCTAAAAAACCATGAGACTTTTCTAGAATTATTCCAAGAGTTCTTTGAATGTTGTGCCATCAAGAATGTTCTTCTGTGACAGTTCCACAGGCTGGGGCTAAACAACGTAGATATTTATATAAGTATATCAAGGCGTTTAGGAGATAAAATGCTGCCATGTTCAGGCTAGAGACAAGAATTTACAGTAAGCAGAACGACAGAGTTAAATCTGATACAAGTCATCCTGTCACTTGTCACCTACAAGGTTCCAAATTTGAATTCTTACTTCTTTTGATCCTATTGGGTGGGTATCATTATGCTGCAATAAGAAAGCAGAAGGGTAAAAATATTAAGTAACAAGGTCACAGAGTATGTTACACAAAAGGAGAAATTAACAATACAAACACAACAATCACCACCATCAATTTGTGTACAACATGTTGTGTACTCCACAAATCCATAGGCTCTTGGGCAGCACAGCTGAGACTGAAACATAGATTTTTTCTGATTTCAGAGCTGATGTTTCCCATAACACTTATTTTCCTCTAAAAGTTGATGAGTTTGAAAATCTCAAGCACCTTTGCTATTCAAGGACTATCCTTCTAATAAGAATCTTCTATCTTCCTCTAAAGAGTGCCTCAGCCACTGCCACCCCAGGGTTGCTAGTGCAGTGCCATCTAGATTCTTCTTTCTACAAGAGTATTGAATTACCTATATGCCACATCAGAGAAAATGCAAGTAAACTTTTTGAGAATGTGCTTTAATTTATGCAAAAAACTTCGCCGCCAGATAATCTGACACAGGAGCTTATAAGTAATGAAACCACATACCCAAAAGGTGTATTGCAATGAAAAATTAACTCAAAAAAATCATTCTCATTGTCTAATCACATCAGAACGAGAAGCAGATGAATCATAGCTTTACAAGTGTTGCCCTGTCCAGTTAATGAGTGTCTGCAATATTGTTATCATTTTTATTACTTTTATCATTAGGCACTTTACTTGTTTAGTTTTCTCTTCCACCCCCATTTCACCACCAAAACAAATGCTATGACAGTTCTGCTTCTATTTATCCCATCTTAAATATTAGGATAATATGGGGCCAGGGCTGATTTGAAATAGGACACAAAAATATATCTTCCTTCTTAAAAATGTGGTTGTTCTAAGTGACAGAGAGATGGAAAACAGGGGAAAATGTCATCAACATATGGCCACACGGATGGGCACATCATGGGGAGAGCTTTTCTACCCTGTTAAAGATGATCTCGAGAGCAAGAACAACATACCAGAGACTATGACTGAGAAATTACGCACTTATGAGATAATCAGTAGTAAGTTAAATAACTGTGCTTCTAATAGGAGCAGCTGCTGTGTGATTCAGCAATCTGAGAATCAATGAGCCTTGTGTGGAAATGTTCTATAAACAAGACCAAAAGTCTGAGTTATAAATGTAAACGACAGAATGCAATTTCCCTAAAATATTGACCACCTTTACCCGCCTCCAGTTCCTTCCACAGTTTTCTTGAAAGAGCTGTGATGATTTCACAGGACATCTTTTTACCAGAACACAAGAAAGTTTTATTTCTTCTATTTCACTTTAAAATATCCAGTTCAAAAGTAGACTTTCAGGGGAGGATTTTTAAAAAACAAATAATATAATACCTGTTTCCTTAAATATGTACATGGTGTTTGGGGTTTTGACAAGTTTTTCTATTTCTTAGGCCCTCATGGTCTTAGTGAAAGGATAAAGTTTCATTACTTTATATAAAGACTTCAGACCTACTAGTCTTAATACTATAAAGTAATGAAACTTTATCCTTTCACTAAGACCATTCAATATTCACGGAGTACAGTTGACTGCAGGTCACTGAAACTGCAGAAAGTAAAACTGCGGATAACGGAGACTACCATACTTTTTAAGTTACAATTAAATACTTAATCACAATTATTCATAATTCCTGTATCCAATGCCCATATAGTTGCCAGGGTATAGGACTGACAAAGAATTGAAATACTGTATGTTTCATCTAAACAGGTATAGCCCAACGGAACTTACTGCAATGATGGAAATATTCTGCTTTTGTGTCATCCAGTATAATAACCACTAGCCACATGAGATTATTGACCATTTGAAATTTGACTAGTGCAACTGAGGAACTAAATTTTAACATCATTTAATTTTAATTATTTTTTATAGTCATCTGTGATTAGTGGCCATCAAACCTAGACCTATGATAATATTCCTCAGCTGCCATATGCAACACTGTTAATATTTTGCTAATTCATGAGAAACTCTGAAAGGATGCATTGGAACAAAAAGATAAGCAAGAAAATGGATGTTTATCATTTCTCGGAAAGTTACTTCATTATGCGAGATCTTTCACGTTCATGCTAACAGAGGAAGACTTGACACATCAATTGATTTGTCTTCTCTATAAAGGTACTTCTATCGCTCCAGTCATTCCTACTCTTTGAAGCAGGGTCTGTCTGTAACATCAGCAGCAGCCCAAGCCACAAGCAATTACTACATTTAGAATCAGCCATCTTTTATTTCAAGGACATAGGGTAAAATATGTGGTGTAGCTTTACTCAGGAGCCTGAATGGTACTAAGCATGAAATTGAATACTTAGGGTTAATGCTAGATCAAAAGTGGTAGAGGTGCCTCTGTAGCTCTCAATAAATGTGTGTGTGTGTGTGTGTGTGTGTGTGTGAGAGAGAGAAAGAAAGAGAGAGAGAGAGAGAGAGAGAGACATAAAAGTTTCCTCTAAAATGTGGAATCCTGGTGGATTAGGAACCCCTTTGACTAAGTGATAGTGGAATGGCCCCACGCAAAAAATATTAGAAATTTTGGTGTAATCCTAATGTTACATATAATCAGCCTAAGAAGATATTTCTGCTTAGAACAAAATAAAAAAATGTATCATAAAAAAGTGGCAATATCAGTAAAGTAAAAAGCAGCAGGTAAATACCAGTTTTCACTCCCTTTCACCCCACAAATAATGACATGTTCATTATGGCTGGTGTGTTCAATATAAATCATTTCCCATGTGTGCTTATATGTGAGCATGATTTGCAAAGCACATAAAATAAAGTGTAAAGAAATACCAATAAACAGAGAAACATGTGGAAAAAAGGAATAAACCAACAATCAAAAATGTAGGAGGTCAAATCATATAATTAAAACATCGCATAAAGCCTAGTGTTGATCACTACTTGGGTTCACTCTAAGGGGCTGGACTGTGTTTCAGGTAGGTGAGCACTGACACATGAGTACTTGAAGGTGGTTTCTTTACAAATTTCACTAGACATGAATACAACCAAATGTCCTCATTCTGTTCTTTTATTGTTCTCACATCCAGAATCCTCATGTGCAACAAGCTAAAAAAGGTTTGATTTGTTGTTAACAGCCCCTAAAATTGCCTCAGCCCTGGTCCAAAATGTTCCAGATCAACACCTGATATACAAAAAGGAAGCCCAAAAGGAAAGGAGTACTCATTGTCCATTGATAAGGGAAGCTGACAATGCAATCTTCAGAGAGGGAGCCACACACACACAAGAGAGTTCCATGAGGATCATGCCAGCTTGTGTTTCCAAAAGGAATTGTCCCCAGGTTTGGCCCCCATAGAACTCCTCATTATTCTCAGGCCAAGTGAAAACTCCCTAATAGGACTTGAAAAGCTCTTTATCCTCCGGGCCCTGCTTATCATTACAAGTTCATCTCTCCTACAGCCATATCATTTATTATTTCACCTATTCCAATATACAATGCTCTCTCCCTACCTCCCATCCTCATTTCAATATCTTTTGCCCAACATGTTCCCTTGGCCTGGTATAGTCTCCCTCCACTTCCAACTTCCTTCTCCCTTTTCTCTGACTTCTACTTATCTTCCTCCAAGCTAGGTGAGGCTTTCTCCTATGTGCTCTCATATACCCAAGATTTTACCTACTGGAGCAGTTATTACTCTCTAAAAAAATTTTATGCTTATTTGCTTGTATCATCCACTAGGCTAGAATTTCTCTTCTAGCAAGAGGCATATCTGCCTTATTCATCACTGCATACCCAGAGCCAGCACAATGTGAAGAACATAATAATAGGAGCTAACATTTATTAACCCACTCACTACATGCCAGACAGCATATTAACTTGTCTTATCTTCCCTAACCCTATAAAATAGGCACTATTATAATCTCTGCTTTACAGATGTGAAAACCTGACCACAGAGAAGTTATTAGAAACTTGTCTAACATTATGTAACTGGTAAGTGGTAGAATTAGGAGTTAAACCCAGGCATCTTGATTCAGAGGCTATGATCTTAATCACTCTGCTCTGCCATTTCCTAGCACAATAGGTGTTCAATAAATATTTTGAGGGTCAATAAATGAAGGAAGAAATAAAACCCCAAAATGAATAATGATTTTGGCTATTTCTAACATGCATCATGTCCTTTTTAGCACTCACTCCAATGCATGAACCTTACTCCTTTTCTGATTTAAAGAATTGCAAATGACAAAACATTTTGGTGTGGGATTATTCTGTGAGGTCATTTGAATTTTGTGCAAAAAAAAAAAAAAAAAGAGTTAACATTGTAGCCAAGATTGTTATCCTTAGAAAGGCCTGCTTGCAAACTTGGCCCTTAAAGGCTGGCATCTGAGAACTTAACTGGTAAACAGTTCTCTGCACTGATATAAAACTTTCTTTAAATTATGAAAACATCTTACTGTGTCTAAATTGTGCATTGTTGCTTATGCTGAATACCTGCCTTCTTTCTGGGAGTCTGAAATTTTGGTGCATGCTAGTCAGAGAGTGCCTTTGTGAATAGCCACCTAAAAATATTGGGTCCTGAGTCTTTAATGAGCTTCCCAGACAACACGTCACACATTGTCACAAAGACACTGCTGGAGGAATTAAGTGCATCTATTGTAAATCCACCAATAGGCCCCTTGGAAGCATGCACCTAGTTTCCTTCAGACTTTGCCCAAGGGTCATTATCCTTCGCTTACCTTGTTTTGTACCCTTTTATTATAATAAATCTTAGCCATGAATACCACTATAAGCTGAGTTCTATGAGTCTTTTTAGCAAATCACTGAATATAGAAACGATCTTGGGGATCCTCAACAAAAATCCCTTTGTGGGGGCATGAAGCAAGAGAAAAAATAAATAATGGCCAAGGGGTCCAAATAATCGCTACAAAAGCATAACAATTTCAGTGGGCTTAATCAAAGCGATTCTCCCATTGGAATAAACAGAATTCATAAATTTAGACATAAAATCCTATATTTAAGGCTGATCTCTGTTAATATTAAGGTAGGTGCTTTTATGCAAATAATTAATCACCTCAGAGCTCTGTTTTTTCATCTGTCATATGGGAAGAACAATGAAATAATTCCTACTTACTGGAATTATTGTGAAGTTTACTTGGAACAACATATTTAAATAACCCTAGGTCAGTGGCTAGCATAAGTAATCACTCAGTAAATATGCAATTATTAATTCTAAGATTCTAAAACATTCTTCAATAAATTTTACCTGTTAAAGACATGATAATTCATTTAATGTTAGAATTTAAAATATTTTTGTAAGTTTAACCAACTACACCAACCCCCCAACACCCACATATTGACATGCTTTAAAAATAAATATACGGCCGGGCGCGGTGGCTCAAACCTGTAATCCCAGCACTTTGGGAGGCCGAGACGGGCGGATCACGAGGTCAGGAGATTGAAATCATCCTGGCTAACATGGTGAAACCCTGTCTCTACTAAAAAATACAAAAAACTAGCCGGGCGAGGTGGCGGGTGCCTGTAGTCCCAGCTACTCGGGAGGCTGAGGCAGGAGAATGGCGTAAACCCAGGAGGCCGAGCTTGCAGTGAGCCAAGATGGCGCCACTGCACTCCCGGCTGGGTGACAGAGCGAGACTCCGTCTCAAAAAAAAAAAAAAAGAAAAAAAAAAAAAAGAAAAAGAAAAAAAGAAAAATAAATATACAAAAAGAACAAACAAATGCAGCTATTTTCCTGACAGTTCATGTAATTATAAAGCCAAATAACAACCAACAAACTTAGTAGCTTTTGTTCAGGTGCCAGCTACGTGGCTCTCACAAAATGAGACTTTAGCATTTTATTAATCATAAGACAGCACTAAATCTTCTTCCCACCTGACAGTTTTAAACATGCAGTCAAATGGTGAGTTAATTAAGTGACAGTGTCCACGTTACTCAAGAAGATGAAGCAATAAACAGCTTCTGTGGCAGATTAAATGCCAGAATAAAATTGAGGCATCTTTGATAAACCACTGGAGAGGTCGCCGGCTACTCTGCTCTCCTAAAATCTGGACTGCAGCCCCAGAGACCATGAACACCTGCAGATCCAGCAATTACTAAAACAGTTTTCAAGGTGTGGTATATTCAAGCTGAAAGTCAAAGGTGATAATTTCCAATCAAGCTAATTGCCCTACATTTTGATGACTGTCTGACTCTGAAATGAACACTCCAAAATGCATTCATCTTACAAATGAGAGAATTTGGATGAATGGGTCATACTTCACATTAATATCAGGGTTTTGGGAGGCACCTCAGATTTCTCAGAAAATAAAAAGGCGGCTGAACAACTAGACTCTACTCTGTCCACAACCCCCACACCCTACCAGCAGCTCCAGTTACATCCCATTTAAGCAACTCATTTCTCAACAAGAAAGAAGAGAAGAAGGAAGGAAAGAAGAGGGGAGGTAGGAAGGAAGATAAGAGAGAAATATTGGGCTAGAGAATCTACTATTTACATCTGCCTAATTTCAACTTTCTGTGACTTGAGAGACTGGAGCCTTCTCTCCACTCTGCTGTGATAATCTTTCATACGACAAGCCCAACATCTTCCTCAAGGAGACAGTGATCCAATCTTAACAAATCAGAATTAATGAAGAAAGAAAAGAAGACTGATTAGGATGCAGAGAAACAGAGGAACAAGGAAGAGGAGATGAGAACTAACATATATTGTTTCTGCGACTTTTCTGAAAGTTACATGATATCTGATACTTTAATTTATTCAACAACATGTGAATCCATGTAATTTACTCTTTGCAGCAACTCTGCACAGTGGTTTTACTTTGATTTCACCAGTGAGTAAACTGAGAGATTAGAAAATGTAAGAAATACACAAAGCTAAGTGGCAAAAGAGCAATTTGAATTTAGGATGCTCTGACTTGAACAACCTGAATTCCTTTTACTTAAAAAAAAAAAACACTTTAGAGCGGTTATCTCCGGGAAGAAGAATGGGGAGAAGAAACTAAGAAGAATAACTTTCATATTTTATTCTTTATGCTTTTGTGTTATTTGAATAATATTTGGTAAAGATAATGTATTACCATGTTAGCCTCATAACTTAAGGAATAAAGAGGAAACAGAATTTTCTGTTTACACCTTTGTATCAGTCTGGCCAAAGACTGTCTGACAGATTTTAAAACAAATTTCCTTAACAACAGGTTACAAGTCTTCCATTTTCATATTCAACTTTATTATTAATCTGCTTAGCTAAATCCTGCCCTAAAGTGTTAACAGTGAATGTGGATTATAGATAGAAGAAATTCACTATTTTCATTCACAAATATTAAGCATCTAAACTCTGCCTCTTCTCTGTGCTCAACCTATTTTTTTCAGGAGGTGTGAGGTGTTTGGTGCTTATTAGGTGACTTTTTTTCTGTAATGACATTTATGTTGATATGTCTAGGAATTATGTAAAAACATAGTTTTCTGCCCGCCACAGTTCACTCTAAAAACAAGCATTCTCACGAAGAAAAATCCTCCAATTTTTACTCATGATTGAACTCAAAAATGCAAAATTTCTCAAAATGTAGACATTATGGATTTAAAAATATATATACAGGATTATCTTATTGCCATGATGACAATTCCTAGTAAGTTACATGTATATGAGTGTATAATGTCTTATTACATTGATCAAAATGTGTTCATCACATTTTAGTCCAGATGTGCTTTCTCATATAATCTTTGCAGCCGTCCTGTGTTCTTTCAGTCATTGAAGTAACCACCATTTGCACCTTTGAGCAAAAGTAACTATTTTGCTCAAAATCATTGAGTTAATAAGCAACAGAACTGAACCTGACTGCTAGGTCCTTGAGCTCAGAATTTCATACTGTATAGCTCAACAAAAAGCTAAAGTGATTTCAGATTTTAAAAAAAACAGGGGGATGATAAGCCATTAACTTCTCAAAACCCCTCGAATTTAAAATCAGGATGAATTGATAATTCATACTATCAAGAAGCTGACTGATAAAAACATATAACAATCAGATTGTGGTTGCCTTAGTTAATTATCATATCTAGCAACTGGAATGAAAACGCAACATTGGAATAGAAATCTGTAAATATTGCCTTCTAGCAATAAATTCAACTTCACAAATATCATAATGATGGCTGATAATTTTTTTCATATCTTACCCCTTTTGCCTACTTATAGTATTTAGAAGTAAGCATAGAATTGAACAAAATATATTTATTTTTTCCTTCATGCCACAAATATTTAGTGGGTGTGCTAAATAGGTAAATCACTTCCTGATGATACAGAAATGAATTAGACATAGCCCATGGCCTCAAAGAGCTCACAGTCTATTGAAGGAGGCTGCCATAAACAGCTTAACTGCCAACCAGCCAAGGCTACATACAATAGGAATCAATAAGCATTTGTGAATGTATCAAATGTGCTGATGAAGGTATGTGCAATAGGAGAATAAAGAAGGAGTGGGAGATTATCTAGGGCAGTGTTTCCCAAGTGAGTTCTGGAACCAGCCAAGTTTTACTACATAAGTGTGGCTCATTTTCTGAGTCCATTTCTTAGCCATGTTCTGCAGTTCTGCTCTTTGGCCCCCAGTCTCCAGCCTCCATTCCCTAACTGCTGAGATCCATGTGGATAATTTTGACAGTTGTCCAGGCTTCAGTGTGGTTTGAATTAGGAAAGCCTGAAATCCAGGGGTGGAGGTGGGAGGGAGAGGCTTTCTGCTCTTGCTCCTGAACATTCCTATTCCATTTGAATATTTAGCCTGGTAAGGGAACAGGAGTTATGTTCTTATTTCTATTAAGGCAGTAAAAATCTTGCACCTGGAGTGAGCCAAGTGAGAAATACTTGCAACTCCTATATCTAAGGCCAGTTTTTAAAATCACACTTACGTTGCATTCTGGAGGCAAGCAAGGTAATCACTAAAAGTTGTGCTATAGGATTATAGACTCACTTTTTGAGCCCATACAAATATAAGAGGAAGCACACTTTTTCAAAACCACATCTGTAACTTACTGATAGCTTCTCTAGACTTCCAGTTGAACAAGGTATCCAAAGCACATGTGTTCATAGCTCTTCTCACCTCCATCCAGACACTCACTAAAAGGAATATAGGAAGGATAATCAAAGCAGGACAAAGAGAACAAGAGAAGTCAAGGGAAGCTATTTTAACAGATGACAGGTTTCAACAAAATTGGGCTGATGATAACAAGCATAAAATATCAGAGAAATGTTAAAACCTAAGCATTGGCAAGCAAATACATGATACTTAGGAAGCCTGTGTATTGTGGTCCAATATTTCTGAAAGAAAGGCAAATTATAGGGCTGAAATGGGGTGGGGAGGGCTGTTACAAATCTGGTAAAAGAACAGTTAAATGACCAGTTCTTCCCACTCTGCGAAACTGGCCTACACAGTACCCGCATTCCTCAGTGAAAGAGACTGCAGGATCTTCTCTGAAGGAATTAAAGAGTTTAGAGAAAAGACCTATAGGTACTTACATATAGGGCTCCTACAATAACATACCTGTTAGCCTACAGTAAGACTCACATCTCAACAAGCCCCTTCCACACACAAGTATTCCCTCAACTATTTAATAGTTCACCCTTAAATACGAATGGACAGAAAAATAGTTCCAGATATTTGAGGAAAACGTCAAATATTGAAGACAGAGACTGCAATAGTCAAATAGTAAAAAGAATTCAGAAGAAACAGCTATAATACAGACAACAGGATGAAGAAATGATAATTAATACATTCAGAAAGACAAGAGATTATCTGCATCTAACCAATAAAAAAGAATTTTATATTTTCAAAAAATTAGAAAACATAAGAAAACTTGCAGGAAGAAGAAAACGACAATATAAATGAAATTTAATAAAGACATTAGAAGATAAAACTGAGGAATCTCTCTAAAAATCATAGCAAAGAGACAAATGGGAGAGGAAATGGAAAAAAAATTGTTAAGGAAATTAAAGAATCAACACAGCAAATTCAATGTCCAATTTTCCAAAAGGAGAGACCGGCAAAAAAATTATCAAGGAATAATACAAGAAGATTTTTCCAAAGTAATGAACATAAGAGCCACACCAAAGCACACCACCTAGAATTTTGGTATATCGGGAAATTAATTTTCCAAAAAGTTTCTAAAATTATAAAGTGAGTCATACATAAGAGATAAATAATCATAATGACATAAGACTTGTAGACTAAGACTAGAAGCTACAAGTCAATGCCTTCAAAGTTCAGAAAATTATATCTAAATTAGATTTCCAATAAAATATCAATCAAAAATAAGAATTGACTAAAGATGTTTTCAGATAATCATGTTTTTAAAACGACCTCTCAGAAAATTACTACAGGATGAAAGGATATACCATGAAAGAATACATGGACTTTCAGAAGGGAGAGAAACAACCACAAGAGAGATGAGTAACATTTCTAGCATGGTGGAAAAGGGGAGCCTCAGCATAATATTTATTCACTAGGCATAGGGACTCACAAGCCTTCATGAGAATTCAGAGAGAGAGTTCCAGGGGAGGGAAACAAATGGAACTGATATATTACTTAATGTATTTGACATTTAATGGAATTTTACATTCTTACATAATGTTTGAAGAAAAAATCAATGATAGGTATATATAAAAGTAGCAACTATAAAGCTAAGATAATTATATACTATGTTTTACAACAATTTCCTTATAAAATGGTTTAGCTGAGGATAGTGCTTATACTTCAAAATTCCAGAAACATCAATACAGGAAAAATGAAAGAGGAATAAACTTTTAAATTAACAAGAAATTGATTATCTCTTGGGAAAGGGATTTAGTTTACAGAGGGAATGTCAGGGACTACCAGGGACCACCAGGTTTTCTTTTCTTTTTCTTTTCTTTTTCTTTTCTTTTTTTGACAGTCTTGCTCTGTCACTGAGGCTGGAGTGCAGTGGCACAATCTCTACTCACTGCAACCTCCAACTCCTGGGCTCAAGCAATCCTCCCACCACAGCCACCCAATAGCTGGAACCACAGGTGCACACCACCATGCCCAGCTAATTTTTTGTATTTTTAGTAGAGATGAGGTTTTACCATGTTGTCCAGGCTGGTCTCAAACTCCTGACCTCCATCAATCCGCCCACCTCGGCCTCCCAAAGTGGCAGGATTACGGTCGTGAGCCACCGCACCCAGCCAGGGATCTACCAGCTTTCCTAATGTGCCTTGTGGAAGTGTTTGGTTTTCTAAACTCTAAAATTGTATTATTTCAATTAAAAAAAGAATTTGTAAAACGTTTCTCGGGTACCTGATTTTCAGTTTCACATCATAGTCACACACATATTCATACCTCCATATGCTGCACAGCTTGGCCTGTCTCCTTTGGAGAAGGATGCTGATCTATAACATATCCCTTCTGTTGTGGTCACATTTTCCTGGTTCTTCATATACAGCAATTTTAAATTATATCATAGCTTATTTTAATGCAGCTATTAACAGTAATTTATTTAAAAGGTGAAAATCTAATATAAATGGCCCAAATACCGGGACAAGAGGGGAAAGCCTGGGCAGACTGGAATATCAGCCTAACAATAAAGCAAATGGAAGATTCCTATCAGCTGAGGCTCTAGGAATCATAGTATAAATTCTTTAAAATCACATTGAAGATTTTAACCTCATTTGTGGCTTATAAGATTCACTTATTCAGTATTTTTTAGTGTTATTTTCCAGGCACCAGGTTAGGCTAAGGGGGTACTATAATGAATAAAATTTATTTTACAATCATCAAAATTGCATTTAAGATAGCTTGATGAGAGAGGGCCATGGTAATGGGGTTAGTGAGGGATAAAATTCCAGTCAGAAGGAATAACATTTTTAAAGTCATTGTTGAAGAACCAAGGCTTGACTGGAAAAGCCACTTCATGTGAATATATGTTATTTCTAGTTTTTAAAATGGATTTTGTTTTGGAAAGCAATTTTGAATACAAATATTTTATAATCAATCCACCAATGTACAAAGTCTAATCCCTTTGGGGGTATATATATAAGAATATTTTAACAATTATATCATCCAAGTATTTTGGCTTCGTTTTTTGCTCTAAGAAATGTACTATTTTGGATGGTAACTTACATGGGTTACTCCTTTTAGAGGAACAATTTTACAGAAAAGGACCTAATTTTCATTGTGAAGATGATATTCTTCTCCTTACTACCAACACCATCATAGTGAAAGAATATTCCTGAATATGAGTTGGATGCCACCTCTGTGCTGAGATTTGTCAAAGGGTATAATTCAGTTTTAAAGACATCTTCTTGGGACTCAAGGAGGTGGGGGCAATAAATGACCCACAGACTTCAAATCTAAATAGTGCATTTTTAGTCTTATCTGTCCACAGGCCAACACAAAAAATCCCATCACCCAGGTCCTTCCTGCCAGAGATCAAATCTATATTTTAGAATGAACCACTTTTGTCTTTGTAAAACAGGGGCAGAACCATGCTCTGCCCTGACAGCCTCCAGAGAACTTAGACAATGTGAAAAGTTCACTTTCTATATTTAAGAAGTCTCATGGTTGCATTCAAGAAAAGGGCAGAAAGTTTTTTATAAGTAGGAATCCATAATTCAAATCATAATCATTCTCATAATGCCAGACTATCAGAGTGATACCTAACAATGTTTACCCTAATTAAAAGTAGTTGAAAGGTAAGGATAGTTCTCAAATGAGTTATTCTACCTGTTAGTTAGACTTGCCCTGCAAAGAGTAGAGGCTTAAAATGATTCATCTTTGAACCTGCTTCGTTTATCCCTGCTGCCAATACAAAACCCTAACACTATCCAACCAGATATATAGTCACTCAAGGCGATAAGATATGCAATTTAATTCAAGGGAATTCTGCCTCTCAGCTTGCTCCAAAACAAGAGTCACCAAAACACACTGTGGAGAAAGAAATGAGAGCCAAACTTGACACTTCTATGCTAAGCAACTCTGCCCACAATGAGATGAGAGATCACCGCCAGGACTGCACAAGCAACCCGATGTTCTGGACAAGAGACCAGTGGCAGGTGCAGGAGTCAGAATTGCCCAGTAACAACACAGTTGAGTGCCAGACAGGCAGGGCTGCCCACAGCCAGCGAGATGAGCAATGCACCAGTGAGAAATGCCAGTGGGCAGGAAACAAAGAGATAGAATTCTGTTGACCAAAGAGAAGTCTTCATTCTGGCATGTTCACTCAGAAAAAGATTGCACATGAAAGAAAAGATTGAAACTGTTGAAGTGGACACGCCAGGAGTAGGATACCCAGATAGCTATACCAAGCAGGGGTGAGCAAGCGCCACTGCCTGATTGCTCTGCCAAAGCAGAACTGTAAAACAAAAACATTTAAAGCTAGAGTCAGGCAAATGGCAGAAAGAAGACAAGTAGATTCAAACCTGAAAGGAAAATCCCCCAAGAAGACCAAACATATAAAACTGAAGCAAGTAAAAATTTTAATACAAAAGAAACAAATCTAACAAATATAAAATAGAAATCAAAACCACCTTTTTTGCCAGTTTATTATCTATATTCAGATGGAAGCAATCATAGAAGATCTCATTGATAGATTCTATTGGAAAAGGAAAGGAAATATGTGTTGCGGTATGGAGATGAGGACATAGTTTAACCCACACAACAAACAAAAAGGAATAATTAACAGATAAAATTTGGGTTTTTTTTTCTAAAAAAAAAAAAAAAAAAAAAAAAAAAAAAAGTATTGTAACACCACAGCAGGGCCACCTGGAGAGGACAACAAAACAGTTTATTTTTTCCATATTGCATCATCTGTGTTTTCACACTAACTGGTGTTAAGAAATTGCAAGCTTTTATTTCTATTGTCTTTCACAGTAATAGCAAAGGACATATACAGTACTTGGTATTATGAGAATCAGGCACATCCTAGAAAATAGATGGGTGAGAAAGAATGGAATTTTATAAATTGTCGCAATGTGATTATTGACAATTTACCTTTTTTATTCAGAAAATATGTAAAAGCAAATTTAAGTGTAGATTTCCTACCAAAAAACTTACTCAATATTTCTTCTTAAAAATGCAAATTGAGAGCTAAGGTATCTGCCTGAAAACTGAATGATAGTCAAACTGAAAATCACCTTATGTGATTTAGATCAACCTTCAGAACAAATACACAACACAGCCTATAAACAACTCAACCTAAAAAAAAAAAAATCACCATACGAAACCTAATTGAATTCACCATAAAAGGGCAAATAAATATAATTAGACATCCACAGCTCTTAGAGGTCCTTTTTACTCTTGATAACTAAATAAAATGGATTGATTTCCCATTCTGTATACTGTGGTATAGTCCGCAGTCTTGGAGAATCTGTGGATTTAAAGTGAGAGTGGGGCTCACTGCTCTCATCATTTTTCTTTATGAATTTATGTACTTAATGATTTCTCAGTACATTCCCAGTATTCCTGATCCTGTGCCTGTTTTCCTCTTTTTGACCCATGGCTAAACTTGGCTATTATTCCTCCTCTTCATCCACCAAAGCACTACTTCTTTCTTACAAGCCCAGTACATGTAGTGAACTTACACTGAAAAGTTAAAGACATCATAGCGTGATTAGACCAGAGCATAGAACAGCAAACAACATGCAAGTCAATATCAGGTAACACTGTAAACATTCCTTGGCCAGAGCTACCACAGAATTATGGTTTAAGAGGTGTACTTTTCACAAACATCTAGTCATTAGGTAATAGATATGTTCTCTGAAGATATATCCCTTCTTCACATTTGATAAGGCATGTCCCTTCTTCACAGCAATGAATCAAAATGATGTGACTTTATTATACATGAGAATTCAGCTTTCAAACCTTTTTCTACATTAGCCTTCCCAGAAAACACCTTTTCATACACACCATGCTAAATAAGCCTTCTGGTGTTTTGTTAAAAAAATGGTTGCTACAACACATCTCCACTCTTACTACAACTGAGATCAAACAGAGCCTTAAAATTAGCTTTTCTTCACCTTGGGCCAAATTAAATTCTTATCCAGAGTTTCCTATCCCACTAATCAGGATTCATATTTTAAACAATAGTGTATTTCTAGCTCCAAGAAAAACAATTTACAGGGTTAGTCTAGAAAGTCCGTGGGAGTTTGATAATTTTTTCTGACCATAAGAGTAAAAGAAAGTGAAGACAAAAAGAGGTCTTAACTTTATTTTTACTTTCCATATTTCAGGGGAACTACAGGGATGGAGAAAGAGAAATATAGAAAATATGGGAGGAGAAAAGCCATAAGAAGTAGCCCAAATTTGGGGAAACTTGGTGTTATAATTATTGCAAGATTCAGAGGAAATGCATATAATTGTACAAAGAAGAGACTGCATTCAGATGCTTCACCAATAAGTTCATTTGGGTGGATTATTTCTGGAGTGGTAAAGGGGAGCTGGCAGGGGTCATCTGCAAGGACTTTCGCCTCATTGACTTTTGCTTTCTCCAGGGTCCTTTTTGGCTGATCTGTCGTCTATGGTTCAGTAGGAGAGGAGTTATTTTCTCTCTCTCCCTTTTCGCCTCGTGGCTCTTGGCTCTTTAGGACGGTGTTTAGCTCAGACAACAGCTGGCTACTGTCAGTTTTGTGTGGGGTTATGAAATACAGCAGTTTAGTGTTTATTTCAGAGATCTTTTTGAAAACACTCATGTTTGGCTTCCACCTCTGACTGCCTGGACCTCTGTGTTTACTCATTATGAAAAAAAAAGGAAAGAAAAAGACAAGAGGCTCTCTGTGACAATAAGAATACTCTTCAAAAAGCAGGCTGCCGTGTTTGGGGAAAAGAAATTAAGATAATGGAGAAGCTAATGCAATCTGCACCCACCCTGTCTGGTGGTCTGGTGTCTGATGAGGATGTCTGAGTGAGATCACGTGGAAGTTTGAACACCCTGGTCTATGCCTCATTCTCACTAGCTTTCCAGCTCAAGATTTCAATGCTTCTACTGCTGGCCCCCTCTTTGGTTGATTACTTCTTTCAGTTGGTCTAGATATTATTTCCTCAGAAATAGTCATTCAGGCAATCTATTCCCTTTCCTCTAGCTATTTGTTGCTTCTGTCTCCATAAAGGAAACTTAAATGATAGAAAAAGCTTTAAGATTAAAGCCAGACATACATGAATTCAAATTATAACTCTGGCAGCTCAACCAACTATATGAACAGGGGTCTTCTATCCATTTGCAGAGCCTCAATTTATTGCCTATCTGGCATTTTCATCCAGATACAGTAGAAAATAAGTTTCAAAAAGAAGAGGACATTTCTTAAGGACAAAGAAAAATTTTTAAATTAGATGAGAAGAAAATCATCGACCACCCTACATTTATATGTCTAGGTTTTCAACATACTGAGTCATGGCTTTCCATGATTCCAACTTTCAATAGCTTGAATAGTAAAGAATTTCCAGAGCCAGTCCCTTAGCAGAGGTTCGATAAAGACTTGAGAAGCTGGGAGATTTGGAATGAACCCAGTCTTTAAAATCAAAGAGGCCTAAGTTTAATTTTTAGCTCTGCTACTTCCTGGTTGGGTGATTTAAGGAGGTTGTTTGACCTCTTTGGCTCTACTATTTCCTCTAAAAAACAATATTTATAATGTTCACCTCTTAAAAGTGTCATAAAAATTAAACAGGATGAATTGTATAAAGTGGTAATTCCAGCATAAAATAAGCATTCAATAACCATTAGTTCCCTTACATCAACCAACTATAATTTCACAAGGATTCCTGACCGAGAAGGTAGTCTCAGGACTTAGGTGGAAAAATTGAGCATCTTTTAAGTGACCAACCCTAAAGCTACATACATCAAATTTTATGTCACAATTTACAATCCACACCAAGCTGCTTGTCTGTCAGGGAACCAGACAGACCCAAAATGCACAGAAAACATACAAAAGGAATCCCATCAGCCTGTCTAATCATGAACCCTTTTCTTATTTCAAAGACAAAAGTCTACCTAGAAGGACCAAAGTGAGACTGATGCAGCAATGGGCAAATCTGCAATATTGTGATCAGGGATCCTAGGTCCCTCCCTCCGTGCATTTTGCCTTTAATATTCTCCATTTTTTCCTTGGACGACAGGGACATTTGGGGAGAAAAATATATTTTTTATAATTTTCATCAAAAAATGGCATCTAGAGTCAAAGGTACTGAATCAGAATTGAAAGAACGAAGTTGTTTCCTAGTGTCCTTTCTACTCTTTGCAAAGGACAGTGTCACAAACCCTGGGACTTCGTGAGCGTTCTCATTGTTTTGCAAATACACACTGCCCTCTGTTGGTAAAGTGATGCACTTCCACTCTGCTAAAAGCGCAGAAAATACCACCTAAAGATCAACTGCAGCTCTTAAATAAAATTACTGGAAAATGGTAAATTTTCTGTCTTAAACTTTCAGGGGCCCATTTTATCCTAGTCAGCACAAAAGAAAAGAAATTAATAACAAGAGACCTACACAAAATCTAGTGCTACAAAGCTTATTCCAGATACAATCGGTGTGAGATTTTTTAAAGGAAACAAAAGACACACATTTTATTAAAACAAAAGGTTTTAATTTAAAACTTTTGTCCGTAGTTCTAACCCTCTGATTGTCAAGAGTAACTGAGGCAGCTTCACTGACTTCCTCCCTATAAGACTGAAAATTGTCACTTCTTACTTGCAAAGGAACTAAAAATATCCTGCTTAGCCTTTGGCTTTGAGGACTAAAATGCTTCCGATTGGAGTGTAAAAGCAGGGGGAAATGAGATTCACATGTGCTATAATGTTGTCTAATGTTTCCACTCTAGTTCCTTAGGTATAACAATTTTTAAGTCATAGTAAGTTCTTAATTCCTAATAGTACTGTTAAACGAAACTAAATACACCCAGATATTCAGTTCCAGAGTCAGGCGCTTACCAACTCCAAGGAGCCAGTGGAAATACAAAAAAAGAACTGAAAAAAATGTAACCAAATAGTAAAGGAACAACGTTAACATATAGATTAATAAATGACAGTATTTGGTAAACAAAGATAAGATAAAAATGAAATAGAATGTATACAGATATTACTCAGATACTCAAAGAAGCTGATGTGGAATCTTCAAGGGAAACACAAAAGAATCTCTCTGGAGAATGAATTTTCAGCTGTGTTAAAATCCTTAGTGAGCAATCTGACTGCAGTCATAGACTCAATTTTAAAATAAACTCACAGCATGCTTTTTATTATACTGTATATGTAATGGTAATGTGAATGTCTCCTCAGTTTGTTCAATTGCTTTGACTCCAGGAAGAGCAAACCGGATTTCCAAATTAGAGAAGAGCCTTCAACAGTGATGCATTTGTAGCCACTGAGTTATAGTACCTTTTTGTAATTCTAAACAAATAAATCCACTGGAAAAGCTTAACTAACAACTGGAATTGAGACACTATTTACATTAAAAACGTAATCTGATAATTCATCTTATAAACAGATCCACAATAGCCCCACCTGCTCTACAGATAACCAAGGGTGTCTCTAATAAATAGCTCCCCTGTTCCCAGGAAGGAGTCTGAACAAGTCATTAAGTAAAACCCTGTCCCTGGAAAGCCTGTTCCAGGAGGGAGAGGTAAATGGCTACCAGTGGGCAGTTCATTCCCAAGAAGAAGAGCAAGGTTCAACTGGGCATGTCCATTGAATTATCCTTCTTGAATTAACTAATCAAATAAGTAACTCTCCGTCCACAGGTATACAGGGTGGGTGTCAAGTGCAGAGAGAGGCCAAGGGTGGATTTAAAAATATCTCCACATGGAAATCAGAGAAATGGGAAATGTTTCACTCTGAAATTCCCCAGTTTTGCCCTCTTACACCATTCTGGTTTAACTGCTAAATCTATAGCAAACCAGGGGTGTGTTTATCCCCCAAAAGGAGGTGCTTTATCACCTTTATGAAGCTGTTCTCTCAATGCCAGCCCCAGCCCTTGAGGGTATTATCTCACAGCCACTGGTGAGCAGTTCAGATTTTTTTCAAAGTAGGCTCTGGACCATATTATTAATTAAATCAACTCCAAGACCACTTTATATATAGGGTTGAAAATTCAATTCATATTGATTTACCTATCTCCAATTTTGTCCAGCTATATTATCCTCATTGCATATCAGAAAATCTGCAATTAGTTCAAATGACAATATTAAAATTCATAACAAAATGCAAACAACATAGAGATCCCCAAATTTGAATTAACCACTCCCCTCCATTACAAAATCTCCAGGGAGAAATAATAGTTAAAAATCAAATCTTCTTGCAAGTTCAATTCTAAAGATGTTAAAGTTCAAGAAAATTAAAATCCCAAATTAAATTATCTTGCTATTACGAGTGAAAAATTTTTAGGCCAAATTAGCATCTTCAAATGACACTCTGCAATCTTGTATTCTGCTCACTTGAGTTAAGGTTTTTCAAAGTCTGGATAGATACAGATTCTTTGAGCTGCTTTAATTTGGACTGTTAAAGTAACGTCTGTGGGTTTCTGGAGACATTGAATTAATTCGACTCTCAGAATCTCTTCTTTTAAAAGTCCATGGAGTTGATAGAACACAAAAGATATTATAGTATTGGCCTTCTACCCACAATATTTAGAAATTGCAGCAATACCTATTCCCCAAAACACCTTCAAGATTACATTTCCAGAATTCAGTACTATTACCAAAGACCACAGCAGAAACTCAGTGGGATCAAAGGGAAAGAGGACAGTTGGAGAAAATCTTGGCTCAGCTTCACCTGATTGTTAGTCAGTCAATGCCAATTTTTCAGATTCCTTAGCCTGTGAACTTCAATCCAAAAATCATTTCTTTTAGAGATTAATTTTGGCATTATTCCATTTATATTATTAGAGAGAGGAGTTTATCTTTGCATCCTATCACCCCTCAAAGGGAGGCTTTATGTTACAAAATTTAGAAATCTACAATCATGGTAGCCCTACTCACCAGACCTTATCTTGTTTTTCTTTCCCATGGAGTTTATTAAAACCTCTTAATTTCTATCTTCCATAGTTCCAAATTGAATATGGGTTCTTTCAAGTGATGCAGTGCCCACATGAGCAGACATTTTCAGAGCCTCTTCTCACTATAATTTTCCTTACTTCAGAAATGGGCCTTTTAAGGAAGATTCCTCTGTTCTAAGTATTTTGCCAATCCAGAACCATGAGAAAGCCACCTCAATGTAAGCATAGTCCCTCCGTTTTTATCCTTGGCCCTGAATACAGAATAGAATTTGGCGCCATCCATCAACGCCCAGCCTCCCAGGGCCTTCTTGCACTAACAATTTAAATCTTGAAATATCCTAGTGCTCAGAGGTTCCTACAGAAGCCACATAGGTGCCTTCCAGTTTCAAAACAGCAAATATGGATCTGTTCACCCATAGCTAAAAACTTGAAAGCTCTCTTGTCCTATAATAAAATTTTTTGCTTCAGCCCTAGCTATAGCTCCACTTTGAAATTTTCCCTAAGGCCCTGTGACCCATGCTTTTGCTTCTTTGCCTGCACAGGGAGATAAGACCTGCTTACTCTAACTGAATCCTCATCTCCACTGTGCCTATTCACTAAGGCCTCTACAACCCATTGGCCCCCAGCAAAGATCTGTCGGGCTTTTTCCTAGTCCATTCACATAGCACTCAAATGGGCCCTCTGCACATCTTGGCCAGAGCCAAATACTTTTATAATAGCAGCTTACTTACAGTCAATCGCCAAGGTCAGAACACCATGTGACTGGTTTAAAGCCTCTGGCCCAGGCCACAGCAGTTAAAAGCAAACAACACACCTATAAAAATCTCCCTGGCCTCATATAAGCCTCTGCAAACTGCCAAGGTCACAATGGCCTGCCTCACCAAAACCCTTCCTAGAGTATATTTGCTCCCCTAATTTCAAGTCTCTTATTTTTTGTTCTTTGTTCCAGTCAGTGCACCAAATGCTGGAGTCTTCAAGAGATGCCCCAAAAATAGCACACCTCTTCTTACGCAAGTTCTCAACAAATTGAGAAATAAAACCAAGTACCAACAAACAGGAAGCTTAAATCATCATTACTTTTATTATTGATAAAGACCAAGTTGGAGAATGTAGCTTAGCATGGGTGTCTATAGTTTTCCTACTACTGAATCTCAGACTTAGGGAGCTTTTGTCCATCTAGATACAGCAGTCCTGGTTTTTCCCTGCCCCCAAGCATCATCAAATTTTCCTTCCCAAATGCACCAATTATGTAAGTTATTCTCTCTCTCCAGAGGCACGGTGAGTAATGGATAAGAATAAGTATATAACCTGTGTAGAAAATGCATTCTTATGAAAATTAGAGAAATGGGGAGAAAGAAGTACTCTGGTGACACTTCATACAATGTGCAGAAACCGCTGGTTACTAATATGGCTCTCTTGACCACGAGGTAGCTCAGTGCAGAGTCCTCATCTCATTGATTCTTAGATCTTCAGTGCCCAGGACTATGCTTGACACTTTTATATCTATTTATGCCTCACCTCTAAAAAGATTTAAGGTAAGATTAGGGTTTGAAAAGTAACCCATAAAACAACTGGATTTAAAGGAAAATGAAAATAAGAAAATAAGATCAACTTATATAAATTATTGGTATATAAAAATATGACCTAATGAAATTATTTTCAGCTTCTGGCATTTGGTTCAAAAAGAAAACATAGACACATACACCCTTGCTACCCAGTGTGACCAACAGGCATCACTGGAAGCTTGTAGGTACAATTTTATCATGTACCTTAAAAAAAAAGCTGGAAATATTAATATTTGGAAAACAGTACTAATAACGATCTAAGTTTGTATATGTGAAAATACGAGACAAGAATGACAGGTGCATAAGAACAAGAAGTGGACAAAAGCAAAAGTGAAAGAAAAATACAGGAGAGAGAGACAGACAAAAAGAGAGGAAGAGAGATTGAAGATGTAAGCAGAGCCCAGATCATGCTGGAGCTTTCGAGATCATACTACAGACTTTGGACTTGATCCAGAGGACAATGGAAAGCCATTAAAAGCTTTATTTGCTGCTCCCGTGGTTGCAGGGAATAATATGGTCAACCACTTCAGATTTTCCTGCTTTAGAACATGATAGAGTTGGATTTGGTGTTCTATGTGTAGAACACAAATCTCCAATTCAGGACATTTTTGTGAGTGAAAGAAAACATTTAAAATTATTTAATGACAACAGACAACAACCTGGACTGTCCTTAGCAAATCAAGACTTAACAGTCATTACAAATGCCCAAGTCCTATGACCCTTTGTCCCCCTTTCCGTCAGCCAGCACCGTCACTATACCATACTGCCCAAGAGGCCACATTCTACTTAGCACAATGAAGCAGTGAAAGCCAGCCTAAAGTGTTAGTCAAACAATTTTCTTTCATTTCATAATTCTGTGGGCACATATTATAAGTCCATAAAATTCAACAGCCCATAAAAATAGACGGCTTGATTTTATAAAACTCTCCCTTTACCACAACTGCTCAATGTTAACCCCCTTCACCTTCATTCCACCAAAGCATAAGAGTATTTTAAAACAAGCATAATGCATGAATTTAATAATTTTTTGAAACATGAAAATGCCTTGGTATAACAAAGCATAACAAATGGAAATTATTTCTCCTTCACTGTTATTTTCAGATTAGGGTTAGTTTGTCTTGATTCATCCTAAAATACTTTCCCTTGGTGTATTTTTGTCCACTTAAGCCAGAGACAGACAAGTCCCACTTGCCTCCCACCAGGATCAGACATGAGTGGGATTTTTAAAATATAATTTAATGTTGGAAATTTCAAATAAGTTATTAGAAATTAAATGTCAAATCCTGATTTATTTTTATTACATGTGAATAATAAACACATTGTAGAACTTTCTACAAATAGTTTTCCAATCTGTCATGGAAAAATTCTCCTAATATTAAATGATGCAGCAATGATTAAAAGTTATGACATGAAACTGTATAAAGAGTATGATCTGAATACTATATATAAAATGTAAAGGATATATATAATATATAGTATACTTAGGTAGGTGTTCAAAAAATTAACAATGGCAAAAATTAACAAGGGCAAGATTCTGAACAATTTTGGTTTTCCCCTTTTTTAAGTATTTAAAAGAATGATCTATATCAGCAGAGTTCCTTTTAAGTTTTAAACAGGGAAGTTGGTACTTCTCAAAGTTTAATGCACATACAAATCAACTTGTAAACTTGTTAAAATGCAAAATCCAATTCACTAGTCTGGGGTAGGACCTGAGATTCTGCAGTTCTAAAAAGCTCGCAGGTGATGCCAAAGTTGCCAATCCAAGGACCACACATTGAGGGTCAAGGCCATAGAACCCAAGCTGTCCAACATGGTTGCACCTTAACATCATCATTTGGAGAGTTTTTACAGGCACTGACGCGTAGGTCCCACTGCCAGAGATTTCAGTTTAATTGGTTGGGGCTGAGTATCAAGAATTTTAAAACTTCTCAGGTGATACTAATGTGCTACAGAAGTTTACATTCCAGAAGGTCTGATTTTTTATATTTATATATATATATATAAAATATATAATATATATGAAGTATATATATATAATACATATTTATATATAATATATATTTTTATATATATACACACACACACACACACACACACACCATTTTATTGTGAGTGATTCCTGTATAGCTTTATGTTCTATGTGATCGGACATTTGCCTTTGTATTACTTTAGATGTGCATATTTTTTCAATGATTGTTCTTGAGTTTTCCAAAAATAAGAAAGCAACATCATCACTCACAGCTCCATCTCTAAAAATGACCTCTTTAGAGGAAAATCTCAGGAAGCCAGCACTGCGTTCACTGGAAGCTAAAGTCAACACTGCAAGGGAATGGGCCACGTTGTCAAAGAAGACATGTGGCACATCACAAATGTGAAGAGTTCTATCTACTTTTCATTTGATATTCACCTTTTATTCATCTTAGAATCAGCAAATATTATTTCTTTTCCTTGAAGTGTTCTGGTCTTGAGTCAGCCATTTAATCTTTCTAAGGCCCATGGATGAAATGAAGGGATACCATCAAATGATCCCCACATTCCCTTTTGATTCTAAAGTTCTGAGTTTCTCACTTTTTCCTCTGTCCATTCTTTCTGCTCCTCATTGTCACTGTCAATGTCAAAGTTATCATCTCAAATACTCCCCTGTAGAGCAGTGTTTGTGAAACTTTAGTGTATATGAAGACATTCAGTGAGGATGACCAAACACACATTCTGAGACCCATCCTCAGAGTTTCTGGTGCAGTAGACCTGGTAGAGAGCCTGGGAATTTACCTTTCTAAAGTTTCTAGGTGATGATGATGGTCTAGTCTACACTTTGAAAACCACTATTTAGAACATTCATACAAACTAAATTAGGATACTTTTCAATAAGGAGTAATTAGCAAGGTATGGAGAAAGAAATGGGCACATAGCTCCAAAAGCAGTAGACATTTGCCCAGAAAGCACATTGCCTAAGGAATATCAATTATGATGTGTGTTTTTAGAAAACTCTGCTTGATCCACCTCACAGATCAATCTAATTAGAGGAAAGTTTCTTTGCCTATTGCTAAATACATGCAATTTGAAACCAGCAAGAAACTATAGGACTACCACCCTCCTCCAAATGAAAACAGGCTGAGATGAAGCAACATTCCCCTCAATTTGATAAACTACTCATTGCAGAGCAGGCTTGAGCTGTAGAAAGCATAAGCAAACAAAGTAACTCACAAACAAAATCAATTCAACAGCACTATATGTTAACTTAAAAAACACCTGCTCACACTATACAGTCATAAAGTACCTTCAGAAAATGAGAAATTATATCCAAGATCTGACAGAGTCCTTCTTGATGTGTATTATTCAGACCCTTTCGATGTGGATTACCTGAAGCTTTCCTAGTAAGAACATTATGATTAAATTTGTACCTTCTAAATTTTACTTTTATGTGGATGGAAAACATAGGAGAAACTATATATATTATTAGATATTGGCAAATCTATTATCTTAATTTCCTTCATAGCACATATCGTGGAGAGGAAATTCTAAGTACCAATAATTTCACACCATTCCTGTGTGAAATCCTTCGTGTTGACATGTAGAGTATATTTGCAAACAAGTGCACACACACATATATATATTTACACTCATGCACATGTAGATATGTGCATGAAATGGAAACACACATATATACATGCATGTTCATGCACACATTGTCCTTCTAAGAAACTCTTTAAGGGCTGAAAATAAGATAATCAGGTGTCTTGCTTCTGTTTTCTCTAGCAGAGTGTGCCTTTGCATATTTCAAGGTTTCCCCAGGAAGATGAAGAAAGTGTAAGTCACACCCTTACAGCACTGAGTCAGCATCAATCTGGCAACTGCTGCTTTATTTGTGCAGGAACGCCTTCCATGCCATGCTTGGCATTCTCCAAACCTGTTTTAAGATCAATGTTATTAATATATCTCATTAGGTCATTGTAATCACCACTGTTTTCTTTCATAGAAAATACTTGTAAAAATAGCATGAAATTCTCAAAATGGTTTAGATGAAAGAAAAAAAAATGAAGTAGTGTGGAAAATGGCTTAAGTCTTTTTATTATTTTTTTAAAGTAGGATATTAAAATGTTCACCCTGAAGCTTATCAAATGTTTTGGAGATTCTTTGTACATCCATTCAGTAGTTATAAATTTGAGTACTCCATGCTGCTTCCACCATGGGCATATTTTCAGCAACTTTATATGAAGAAGAGGGATTTTTGGGTTGTGTTGTCATGGTAACCCTATATTCAGGTTGAAAAGCTTTATTGAATGTTTTGGGTATTTCTCCATCGCAGCCTTCATTTAATAGATTTTGATGTTCAAATGTTTAAATATACTACTTCATCTCTGATAGTGCTATTTGGCCATACATATACATATATACACACATACACATATATATGTGCCATACATATGTATATATGTGCCTATATTGTTTACATGTGTATATACCTACAGGAAAGAAAATTGATAAATATGATTTTTCTTTCTCTTCCTCTAATCCTTTTGGCACCTAAGGCTTTTCACTTGTGAAAAGCAAAAGAAGATACATAGATACAGTTTCAGATATAGAGAAAATAGATGGCCTCTTATTTATACCTCACAAGAGTACCACAATGTACTCCTAAAAGTGCTGTTGTTTTCCCCACACTATTTTCTTTATTCAAAAGGATGGATATGCTACAAGGGTAAGAATCAATAGGGCTCAGAGAGGATCAAGGGAGTCAATAAGTGATATGAGAAAAGCACAGTTGCTCCTATTTGTCCTTTTTACAAAAACTCCTTGCTATAACCCAGCATTCCTGGAAACATTTTTCTAAGGAATGCATGTGTCGGTGAATTAGAGTTTCAAGGTAAAAAGAACTTTGTTGTTAAATATATTAGGATGATGCTGAGTTAGATAAAGGATTTAATATTCTTCTGTGTATTGTCATGTCTTTGAAGGATCAAATAGTCATACCCAAATATTTTAACAAGGAACCTTGGAAGTGGGTCAGCTATAGAGCAGACTTTGGGAAATGCTGCTTTCTAGCATATTTCTAACAGGTTTCTACCATTCCAAATGTGAGTAGGATCAGAAGGAGATTCCTGAGTGGGTCAGCAAAGTGATACTTGAATCATATTTTGTCTTTCTCCATATATTTGAAGACATAGGTCTTTCAAAACATAATCAGAGCTCATGCGAGGAAAATTAGAGACCCCTTAGCAATAGGTCCCTCGTCTGCTAGAAAATCATCTCTATGCATGTAATCTCAGGAAACTATAGCAGCAACTGTGAAAGGTCTCCAAGAGAGAACTTATCTTAAAATTCTGCCCTGAGAGCGATTCAAAGGAAACAAACTAATTAACTACAGGGCAGGATATATATGAGAGGGAAATTTGAGGGCCTCCCTCACATGAATGCTGCTGTTTTCCCTACTCACACATTTTAAACTGTAATTTAAGCCTTTTATTATCTAGTACAGTAACTACAGTAATGGGAGCCTAGAGAATAATTTTCAATCAAATATAATTTTCTTTGAAATTTTGAAGAAGAAAATACTTCATTACTGAAGCTGATGCTTATACCTTTTGGATTATGATTCGTGGAGACGATCTTTCCAATCTTGTGCAAAACTATCAGAAATCACTCCTTGCATTATTTCAATATACAGTTTAAAAACATGCCTTGAACTTCTTATGTATTGACCCTTTAATAAGTGCAAGTTTGTTATGATGATAATGAGTATTATTTAATACTTATCATATCCAACCTTAAAATAGTTTCTGCACAGCAGGGCTATTTTAGGAGTACAATCCTAAATAAAAACCATAAACTGTGGTGTTGGTGATTCACATCAGAGAAAACAACTACTATCATATATATTTACATCAAAAATCGTTAGCCATAGGGAGTTGTTCTTCTGACTTCATCATCCAGTTCTCAACCAGCATCTTTCTCACCTTTGCATGACATACTTCTAGGAATGAGTAGGAATGTTGCTGAAGGAAGAGGCAGAGTGGACACTGTCAGTCTTACCGTGCCATTTTTACACCACAGCACCATAGCTTTGCTCAGGGAAGAAGTATCTCTCTTTGAAAGAATCCATTTCATAACTGAACTGTTAGTTGCTGGGTGCTTCAAGGTCTAAAATCTGTCCAATCAATTCTTCTCTTCTTAAAGGGTCAGTTTCCCCAAAGCTCACTAGCTGAATCTGAAGAGTACATGTACTCACATAATACAGCTTTTTTCAGTCACTTTGCCTGATTGATTTCTCCATCACAGTGAGTTAAGAAACGGAAGTGCAGTGGTTGTCGGTGGTACCCAAAGTAGATCCCCTTTACCAGACTGCGAGCTTATCCCCAGTTGTTGTGAGTGTTTTGTGCTAATGACTCACAGCTTCCCCCTTCTCTAGAGAATTTCCCTTAGCACCAACTGAGCCCCTGGGGGGAGAAATAATCAGCTGGTTTGTCCAAGATTCTCCCAGTTTTTAGCACTGAGAGTTCTGCATCAGGGAAAACATCTTATACCCCAGTAACTGCAATGGTTGGTCGTTCCCACTGTCCTCCCTTACGACTGATACAAGAAGTCCCCACAGGGGTGGCCTTGAGATGACTGTAGGCATTGTTACTTGTCTCCCACCCCTCCTCTGTCCTGCTTTCCCCATTCTCTTTTTCCTTAGAGCGCTCCTTCCACAAATCACATGCTCCCAAACTCTTGTCACAGGCTGAGGAACCCTATCTTACCTAAGACAGAATATGTGTCAGTACTAGACAAGGGCTCTGGAAAGCAGCAAAATCGGGTGGAAACTATGGGTTTTGAGGTAAAACTCACCTAAGTTGACATGCTACATTTTTTCCTTGCAAGATATGTGACCTTAGGCAAGTTGCTAAAACTCTTTCTTCCTCAATTTTCTCATCTGTTAAATGGTGATAGTAACATCTGTTTTATGGGGTTTTATGATTATTTTAAAATAAACAATATTTTGGACATATTGTCAGTGCTTAGTAAATGGTACTTTTTGTGAAAAATCTTCAGCGTTTATTTAAAAGTGGGTGCTCAGTGAAGTCGAGTACTTAGTACATATTAATTGCATTAACTTACCCACCCCATGTAGACATTTTATCATTATAATCTAAAAACATTTTTAAAAATCCATTACAAATGTGATTTCAGATATATACATGTGAATTTTTAAAATCTTACCAACCTATAAGACAATTCTGATTTGATCAAGATTCTTATCTGATCAAGATTCTCTTCTCTCTCAAATTTGATTTTAGAAATGGGAAAGTCTTAGATTTTAAAGCTACGTAATTTTTTTAAATAAGCACATATTTCAGAAATAATGAGCAAGCCAATTTTGGAGATAAATCTTAAAATAATAATTATTATAAAAGCTGATTTTGTTGTGGTGATAAGAATCCAACCTGAGCTCTACCATCTAAAATTTTTAAGTGCATGATACAGTAGTATTAACTATGGGTACAATGGTGTTCAATGGATTTCCAGAAATTATTCATTTTTCAGAACTGAAACATTTTACCATTTCTCCCTCCCTGCAGCCCCTGATAACCACCATTCTACTCTGTTTTTATGAGTTTAGCTATTTTAAATAACTCATATGAATGGAATCATGCAGTAATTATCCTGTGACAAATTTCACTTAGCATAATGTCCCGACGTTTTCTCCATGCTATTGCATGACAGGATTGTCTCCTTTTTTTAAGGCTGAATAATATTTCATTGTATGTGCATACCACATTTTATTTATCCACCCATTCATCAGTGAACATTTAGATTGTTTCCACATCTTGGCAATTGTGAAAAAATGCTGTAATGAACATAACTGTTAAAATTTTTTCAAAATCCTGATTTCAATTCTTTTGGATATAGATACAGAAGTGGGATAGCTGAATCATGTGGTAGCTCTGTTTTTAATTTTTTTCAGGAACTCTTTGAATTTTCCCATTTTTTACAGATGTATACATCAAGATCCATATTTAGAACAAAAGATCTGAAATAAGAATGGTATTCTAAAAAACTAGTTAATAACTTTAACTTATCAAGCTCTTTCTGTGTAGTTCTGTGATATGTATATTACATACATAATTCTCAATTCTCACAACCCTGGAGCAGTGAGAGTACCAGTGTTACCAAGAAGGAAACTGAGACTCAAGCTAATTAAGGCCACAGAGTAAAGGGAGAATTAGTAGAAGAAGTAACCAGGAAGCGGAAAAGCAAAATGCAGTTAATCACAGGAGTTTCTAGAAATTTCTCTTTAACTAGAGATCATTAAAATTAAGTCATCTTGCAACCACTTTAACTTTTGTATGATCACTTCACATTTAGAAATAGGCCCTTCCCTTTCACTACCGACTTCTTAGAATCCAGTAATTATGATATATCCTTATAATTATTTAAAAATTATTTAGCTGTCACACCTGATTTCTGCTCATTCCTTGAACCTAGTAAAACTAGAGCGTTTACCTAGTAAAACAAGCCACATAAGCCTCCCCTCTCACTGTCAAACAGCTGTTCATCCACCAACAATCTTTACTGAGGACAGAGCAGAATACTTGGCATTTTAGTAGGTTTTACAGCTACACAAATAATGATTAATTCAAATACCAATTTTATCTAGAAACCATAGACTCTAGCACCACTCTATCTAAAAACAGGAGAGGAAAAGAGTGTTCAACTCTTATGTGTAGAGTCCTAAGAGTAGTTTTTTTTTTCCCCATAAAGCCTAATTTATGAACTTATAATTGACTAGTGAGCATCATGCTTTAATTATGACTTTGAAAAGGTCCTGGCAGTAGACTAGCTCTGACAGTCAGTGACATGGTGTGGGCTTAAGAGAATAGGTATTTATACAGGCAGTGTCAATCACCTAGTACAAGCCATTTCAACTGCCTGTCCCAATCAGGGCCAGCATCCAAAAGTACAGCAATTAGAATGAGTAGATAAAAAGCACTGGGGACATTATGATGGAAGCCCATGGCCAGGAGAACCCACAAGACAGCACAAAATGTCACCTTCATGTAGACGGCTATTTTAATACTGATGAGACAAACTGAAGTCCTTTAAAATGGGGCCACGTAATTTGTTGAAATGGAGAACAAAAAGCCAATTTAATAAAATCAAACGGCATACATATTTCCCCCAAACTTTAGCAGTTCAACCTGATTTCATTATCATATAGACAACAACCTCTTACCACAGGATCTAACCACTTAATATTATATATGAGCCAATATTTGATCTTATAACATAATAACCACTGGATGCTGAAGACAGAATAATTACAATTCATTAATATATTCAGGAAAGTTAAGTAGTTACATTGTTCTACCTTTTTTTCCAGCATTTAGTTAAAAAGAAAGAAAGCAGGGTCTTAACTTAAAAAGCACCATATGTATACATATATATATATATTATTTTATTTTATTTTTTGAGACAGAGTCTCACTCTGTTGCCAGGCTGGAGTGCAGTGGCACAATCTTGGCTCATTGCAACCTCCAACTCCCAGGTTCAAGTGATTCTCCTGCCTCAGTCTCCTGAGTAGCTGGGACTACAGGTGCGTGCCACCATGCCCAGCTAATTTTTGCATTTTTAGTAGAGATGGGGTTTCACCATGTTGGCCAAAATGGTCTCAATCCCTTGACCTTATGAACTGCCCACCTCAGCCTCCCAAAGTGCTGGGATTACAGGTGTGAGCCACCACGCCCAGCTGAAAAAGCATTATATTTAGAGTCAGAAGGTGTAAATTCACTTTTTTTTGTTAGTTTGTTTTGAGACAGAGTTTTGCTCTTGTCACCAGGCTGGAGTACAATGGCACGACCTCGGCTCACTGCAACCTCCTCCTCCTGGATTCAAGCAATTCTCCTGCCTCAGCCTCCTGAGTAGCTGGGATTATAGGTGCCTACCACCACGCCTGGTGAATATTTTTTGTATTTTTAGCAGAGATGAGGTTTCACCATGTTGGCCAGGCTGGTCTCGAACTCCTGACCTCAGGTGATCCACCTGCCTTGGCCTCCCAAAGTGCTGGCATTACAGGCGTGAGCCACCGCACCCGGCCTGTAAATTCACATCTTGATTCAATGTATTCTAACTTTGAAATCTTGAATGAGACTTCTAACCTCAATTCTTTTACTGTAAAGAGTAACAATAATATAAGGTCATTGTGCGAATCACTTGATGCCTAATATATGTAAACTATAAAAAAAAAAACCAGAATCATAATTATTAAAAACTGTATTATTTATTTATGTATAATAAATTATGCTATAATTTAGCAGCTGGAAGCAACAAATATTTATTATCTCCTACTTTCTGCAACTCAGGAATGTGGAAGTGGCTTAGCTAGATGACACTGTATCAAGTTCTCTCACAGAGGCTGCAATCAAGATGTTGGCTGGGGTTACAAGTGTCTCAAGGCTCTGCTTGGAAAAAATCTGCTTCTAAGCTCACTTGTGTGGGAGTTTTCAGGCCATAGAAGATCCATTTCAAAGCTCACCCATGTGGCTACAGGAAGGCCTCAGAGAGTTTGTTTCTGATTTCATGCACGTGGGCCTCCATCCAGGGCTGCCTCACTACTTGGCAATTGGCTTCTGCCAGAGTAAGGTATCCAAGAGAGAGCAAGATAGGGAACCCAAGAGAAAAAACACAATATTTTTTATAATCTAATATCAGAGTGGCATACCATCATTTTGGCTGTATTCTATTTGTTAGAAGTAAGTCATCAAATTCAGCACACACTCAAGAGTAGAAGATTACACAAGGGTATGAATACCAGGAGGAAGGGATCATTATTATGGTAGGAGAGGATAGCTCCATGCATGTTACTGCCCCTGAAAACCTTCCAGTGGGATAAGATGTGGAGACGGGAGATAGTAATACTGATGATCCTGACCCTCTGCAGCCCAAGGTTAATGTGTGTGTTTAGGTCTTAGTTTTTAATTAAAAAATAAATAAAAATAAAAGTAATAGTAAAAATAAATTTTTAAAATAGACAAGAGTTTATAGAACAAAGATGTAATGAAAAAATAGTTTGTACAGTTATACAATGTGTTTTAAGCTAAGTATTATTATAAGTCAAAATGTTTTGAAAATTTAAAACTTACAAAGTAATAAAGTTATCATAGGTGGAGGTTAATTTATTATTGAAGAAAGAAATTTTTTATAAGTTTAGTATAGCCTAAGTGTACAGTGTTTATAAAGTCTATAGTAGTGTACACTAATGTCCTAGGCCTTCACATTCACTCACTCCTCATTCACTGACATACGGAACATACCTTCTAGTACTGCAAGCTTCATTCATGTAAGTGCCCTATATAATTGTACCATTTTTAGACCATACTTCTACTGTACTTTTCTATATTTAGATATGTTTATATACACAAATACTTACCATTGTGTTTTAATTGCTTATAGTATTCAGTATGAAAACATGCTGTATCAGTTTGTAACCTCGAAGCAATAGGCATATAGCCTGGGAGGGTAGCACAGACTACACCATCTAGGTTTGTGTAAGTATTCTATGATGTTTGCACAATGACAGAGTCACCTAATGATGTGTTTCTCTGTATGTATCACTGTTGTTAAGTAATGCATGACTGTATTTAGCTTCATACTTTATAGTCAATATGTAATTTGTGAATCTTAACATTTTATGGTCCTCATAGAAGTCAGTGTTTTCCTCATATCACCTTGATCCTCTACAAAGTTATTAATTCTCCATGTGCTTCCTTCCTGTTTCTTCCCTCTGCCTCCTACTCATTAGCTTCCTTAATGTTGCTCTAACAGTCTTCCACATTACATTTGAAAGTGTCAGAAAAGAGCAGACAGAACATAAGGAGATTCATGATACCAAGTTATAAAAGGACTGATATATCTGTTGACTTACTAATGTCTTTGACATTATTGTCTAGCCATTCTAGAATTGTAATTAATGTCTAGCCATTCTAGAATTTATTTGAAATGCCCCAGTGAGCATTTCCTTTGCCCATGTCAGCACTAAAAAAATTTCAGATTTTTGAGCACTTCAAATTTCAGATTTTCAGATGTGAAATTCTCCACCTGTAGGTGTATCATGGAAGTCATAGAAGGAGAATAGTGAGAGAAAGGGGACAGAAAGCTAATTTAAAGAAACAATGACTCAAAATGTCTCAAACCGTGGGAGAAATATAGACGTCCAGGAACATGTGACTCAAGGGCACCCCAAAAGCTTTAATCTAAAGAGAACTTCACGATGATACAATATAATCAATTCGTCAACAATCACAGACAGAATTTTGAAAGCAGCAAAAGAGAAGAGATTTGTCCCAAAGAAGGAAGCCACAATAAGACTATTACTAGATTTCCCAGGCCAAGAGAGAGTAGGATGACATAATCAAAATTCTGAAAGGCAAAAAGCTGTCCAGTGAAGAACATTTTACCTGTCAAGGCTGTCCTTCAGAAATCAAATATAAAGACTTCCCCAGACCAAAAAAAAAAGAAAAAAGAATCTTAAGGGATTCACTAGTACTAGACCTTCCTTAGAAGAAATTCTAAGGAAGAAAAGAAAAATTATTTAGGCTAAAGCCAAAGACAGTAATTAGTAACCATGAAAGTATATGAAAGTATGAAACTCATCAGTAAAGTATATAGTCAAAAGCAGAATACTCTAATACTCTAGGTGATATACACTTTTAACTCTAGTATAAAGATTAAACGACAAAAGTATTTAAACACAACCAGAGCTATAACAATTTGTTAATAAACAGAAAATACAAAAGAATTAAAATGAGATGTCAAAAACATAAAATATGTCTGGGAGAATATAAGTGTACAGTTTTGTATTTAGTCAAAATTATGCTGTTATCAGCTTAAAACAGACTATTATATTTTAGGTAAGCCCCAAGATAACCACAAAGAAAAATCCCATAGTAGATGCAACAAGATAAAAAGAAAGGAATTAAAGCATATCAGTATAAAAAATCATCAAATTCCAAAGGAAGAAAATCAACAAGAAGAAAGGAACAAAGGAACCATAAAGTAGTCAGAAAGCAATTAACACATTGTAATACTCTTTACCTATAAATAATTAAATGTAAATGGACTAAATTTCTAATCGAAAGACACAGGATGGGTAAATGAATTTTTAAAAACTCAAGACCCAACTATATGCTGCCTACAAGGACACAAATAGGATGAAAGTGAAGGGATGAGAAAAGATATTCCATGGAAATGAAAACCAAAAGAGCAGAGATAGCTATATTTATATCAGTTAAAATAGACTTTAAGACAAAACCGCAACAAAAGATAAAGTCATTATTTAATAACAAATGGATCAAATTTTTAAGACAATATAACAATTGTCAGTATATGAGCACTGAATATCAGAGCACCTAAATACATAAAGAAAATATTAACCAATCTAAATGGAAAAGTAGACAGTAATTCAATAGTAGTATGGGATTTTAGTAAACCACTTTCAATAATGGATACATCATCCAGACATAAAATCAATAAGGAAACATTCACTCAGAGCAAATGGACATAACAGACATAGAACATCAGTTCAACAGCAGCAGAATAAATATTCTTTTCAAGAATACATAAAACATTCTCCAGAATAGATTGTATATTAGTCCATAAAATGAGTCTTAGCAAATTTAAGGAAATTAAAGTTATATGAAGTACCCTTTCTAACCATAGTGGTAAGAAACTAGAAATTTATAACAGAGAAAAACTGGAAATTTCAAAAATACAAGGAAATTAAACTACACACTCTTAAATAACAACCTATGATTCAAAAGGAAACCTAAAGAGAAACCAAAAAAAACCTGAAACAAATAAAAATAGAAACACAACATGTCAAAACATATGAGATGCATCAAAAATCATTCCAATAGAGGAATTTACAGTAAGAAGAAAAATCTTAAACACTATATACCTCATGGAACTAGTAAAAGAAGAATAAACTAAACTCAAAACTAGTATAAAGATGGAAATATCAAAGATCAGAGTAGAAATAAATGAAATAGATACTAGAGAGTAATAGGAAAGATCAACAAAACTAATAGTTGACTTTTCGAAATGATAAACAAAATCAAACTTTCAGCTAGAAGAAGAAAGAGTAGACTCAAATATACGTAATGATAAATGAAAGAGGAGACATTATAATGAATAACACAGAATACATAAGAGACAGAAATATAAGAAATATACAAGACAGAATTATAACAGACTACTATGAATATAATGTAGAATATGAATATATGAATAATATAACAACTTGCATAACTTAGAAGAAATGGACAAATTCTTAGAAATATACAACCTACCCAGACAGAATCATAAATAGAAAATCTGAGCAGACCAATTTTAAGTAAGGAGATTAAAGAGTAATTAAAAAAAAAATGGGCAACACAGAAAAGTCCTGGACCAAATAGCTTCACTGATGAATTTACCAAACATTTAAAAAGGAATACCAAGTTTTCTCAAATCCTCCTCAAAAAATTAAGAAAACACTTCCAAACTCATTTTATAAGGTTAGCATTATCTTGATACCAATTCCAGACAAGGACCTCAAGAAAAAAATTACAGACCAATATCCCTGATGAATATTGATGCACAAAACCACAACAAAATACTAGTAAACTAAATTCAACAGTACAGTAAAAGGATTATATTATACATCATGATCAAGGGAACTCAACAGTACATTAAAAGGATTATATTATACATCATGATCAAGTATGATTTTTCCCTGAGACGCAAGGATGGTTCAAAATATGTAAACTGATAAATGTGATAACACCAAAAAAATGAAGAATAAAAATTTTAAAATTATCTCAAAGTATAGAGAAAAGGCATTTGACAAAATTCAACATCCTTTTATGATAAAAACGATCAACAAATTAGGTAGAGAGGGAATGTGCCTCAACTTAATGTCCACAACTAATATCATACTCAATGGTAAAAGTTTAAAGCTTTTACTCTAAGACCAGTAACAACACAAGGATGTTCACTTACCATTTCTATTCAGTATGGTACTGGAAGTCCTGGCCCGAGCAATTATACAAGAAAAAGAAATGAAGAGCATTCACGTAAGATGGGCTTGAAAACCTGCCCCAGGCTACCTGCCTCCCAGTTGCAGGAAAAAAAAAAGGGCTTGGTTCTTCCCCCACCTGTGAAGTCTGCACACTGGATTTGTGCCCTCCCCCAGGTTCTGGCTAGGAGGCTTCTCAACCCATTCAAATTGTCACAGAGCTCACCTAGAGATTTTCTTTTCCCTGTGTAGTTTTACCCCGCTCCTCTCCCATTGGATCTTTGTGGTGCCAGGCAGGAAAGGCCTGCTAGGGAACGCAGCAAGCTCCTAGAGCTTTTCTACTGCTTCCTCTGCCCCTGTATTTCACTGTGCTCTCCAGATTGACTCAGTTCCAGGTAAAGTTGGAAATTTCTCCCCCAAACAGACCTTCAGCTTCTCCAGTGGGGGTATGTGTTCAGGAGAGGAGGGTCTCCCTTTCCCATTTCTGTAGTTAGGGCTGAAATGGTAGTGGTAGACAAAGGACATATATGTCATCTAATAGACACACCTAGCCCTTCCCTACCCACCCTGGTAGTGGAAGACAAAGGACATAAAATCTTGGGTATTCTAGGATCCCACCTACCACCAGTCCCTCTCCACACTACCACAGCTGATGCTCTCTGGAAAGAGCCACCTCCCGGCAGGAGGTCAACCAGCACAAAAGTAAAGCATTAAACCACCAAAGCTAAGAACCCTCACGAATCCATTGCACCCTGCCCCCTGCCACCTCCACCAGAACAGGCACTGATATCTATAGCTGAGAGACACATAGATGTCTCACATCACAGGACTCTGTGCAGACAACCCCCAGCACTAGCCCGGCATTGGGTAAACTTGCTGGGTAGCTATACCCAGCAGAGAGACAACAATCATTGCAGTTCAGCTCACAGGAAGCCACATCCATAGGAAAAGGGGAAGAGTACTACATCAAGGGTAGACCCCATGGGACAAAAGAATATGGACAACAGCGCTCAGCCCTAGACTTTCCCTCTAAGAGAGACTACCCAAATGAAAAGAAACCAGAAAAGCAACCCTGGTAATATGACCAAACAAGGCTCTTCAACACCCCAAAAAATTACATTAGTTCACCAGCAATGGATCCAAACCAAGAAGAAATCCCTGATTTACCTGAAAAAGAACTAAGGAAGTTAGTTATTAAGCTAATCAGGGAGGGATCAGAGAAAGGTGAAGCCCAATTCAAGGAAATCCAAAATATGATACAAGAAGTGAAGGGAGAAATATTCAAGGAAATAGATAGCTTAAAGCAAAAACAACAAAAAATTCAGGAAACTTTGGACACACTTTTAGAAATGTGAAATGCTCTGGAAAGTTTCAGCAATGAAATTGAACAGGCAGAAGAAAGAAATTCAGAGCTTGAAGACAAGGTCTTCAAATTAACCCAATCCAACAAAGGCAAAGAAAAAAGAATAAGAAAATATGAACAAAGCCTCCAAGAGGTCTGGGATTATGTTAAACAACCAAACCTAAGAATAACCAGTGTTTCTGAGGAAAAAGAATTCTAAAAGCTTAGAAAACATATTTGGGGGAATAATTGAGGAAAACTTCCCTGACCTTGGTAGAGATCTAGACATCCAAATACAAGAAGCTCAAAGAACACCCAGGAAATTCATCACAAAAAGATCTTCGCCTAAGCACACTGTCATCAGGTTATCCAAAGACAAAGGAGAGAATCTTAAGAGCTATGAGACAGAAGCACCAGGTAACTTATAAAGGAAAGCCTATCAGATTAACAGATTTCTCAGCAGAAACCCTTCAAGCTAGAAGGGATTTGGGCCCTATCTTCAGCCTCCTCAAACAAAACAATTATCAGCCAAGAATTTTGTATCATATATGAAGGAAAGATAGAGTCTTCTTCAGACAAACAAATGCTGAGAGAATTGCCATTACCAAGCCACCCCTATAAGAACTACTGAAAGGAGCTCTAAATCTTGAAACAAATCCTGGAAACACATCAAAACAGAACCTATTTAAAGCATAAATCACACAGGACCCATAAAACAAAAATAGAAGTTAAAAAGCAAAAACGAAAAACAAAAAAACAAAAGTACCCAGGCAACAAATAGCATGATGAATGCAAGGGTACCTCACATTTCAGTATTACCATTGAATGTAAATGGCCTAAATGCTCCACTTAAAAGATGCAGAACCACAGAATGGATAAGAACTCAACAACCAACTATCTGCTGCCTTCAGGAGACTCACCTAACACATAAGTGAGAGGAGGTTCCAGTTGGGCTTCCTGGGTCAAGTAAGGGCTCAGAAAGCTGTGAAACTCACTCATTTCCTGGAACAGGACTTACTTTGGTCCTGCATGAATAATATTAAAGATATATGCTTAAAATATTCCTAACATCAGAATTTGTGCATGTGTTTTCTTCCCCAAGAAAGCTATAAATGGTGAAACTTTTGCTGTAAGCTTCCCTGTGTCCTCACTTCCTCTCTCCCTTCCCTCTCCCCTGAAACTAAAAGGAATGTTAAAAGCCCATTTTTCTGTGACCAGCAGACCTTATCTATGCTCCCAATTCCAATTCATTGTAAGCACAATTTGTAAAATCCTGTGAGATCCTGTCTCCTTTGCCATGCCACCTTATAAAGTAGATAAAACTTAAGTTACAATTCCGGTTTTCCTCAAGACCTAAGACATGTTAATTGTCTTTGTTTCTCACTCTGGTGACATCTTCCCACCTTCCTACCACATGTATTTACCGCCTTACAGAGTTTAAAAGGTGATCAAAAAATCTAACACTGGCTACCTGCTTGGGACCCCTTCCATGCTGTGGGAGCTTTGTACTGTCACTCTGCTCAATAAAGCCCTTTTTTCTCTCGGTCTGATTTGTGTCTCTCACTGAGGGCTGACACCACACCAAATCTTTGGCGTGGCTAAGACAAGAACCTTTGGCATTACATAAGGACTCACATAAAGTAAAGAAGTAGAAAAAAGCATTTCATTCAAATGGACAACAAGAGCGAGCAGGGGTAGCGATTCCTGTATCAGACAAAACAAACTTTAAAGCAACAGCAGTTAAAGAGACAAAGAGGGACATTATATAATGGTAAAAGACCTTGTCCAAGAGGAAAATATCACAATCCTAAACATATTTGCACCTAACAATGGAGCTCCCAAATTTATAAAACAATTACTAATAGACCTAAGAAATTAAATAGAAAGCAACACAATAATAATAATAATAAATGTGATATACCACATACACAGAATTAAAGCAAAAATCACATGATCATCTCAATAGATGCAGAAAAAGCATTGGACAAAATCCAGCATCGCTTTATGATTAAAACACTCAGCAAAATTGGCATACAAGAGACATTCTTTAATATAATAAAAGCCATCTATGACAAACCCACAGCCAACAAAATACTGAATGGGGAAAAGTTGAAAGCATTCCCTCTGAGAACTGGAACAAGACAAGGATGCCCACTCTCAACACTCCTCTTCAACATAGTACTGAAAGTCCTAGCCAGAGCAATCAGAAAAGAGAAAGAAATAAAGGGCATCCAAATCAGTAAAAAGGAAGTCAAACTGTCACTGTTTGCAGAAGATATGATCATTTACCCTGAAAATCCAAAGACTCCTCCAGAAAGCTTCTAGAACTGACAAAATAATTCAACAAAGTTTCCAGATACAAGAGTAATGTACACAAATTATTAGCTTTTCCATACACCAAAAGCAACCAAACAGAGAATGAAATAAAAAACTCAACTCAACCTAACCCCTTTTACAATAGCTGCAAAAAAGGAAATATTTAGGCATATACCTAACCAAGGAGTCAAAAGACCTCTATAAGGAAAACTACAAAACACTGCTGAAAGAAATCATAGATGACACAAATAAATGGAAACATATCCCATGCGCATGGATAGGCAGAATCAATATTGTGAAAATGACCATACTGCCAAAAGCAATCTACAAGTTAATGCAATCCCTATCAAAATACCACCACTATTCTTCACAGAATTAGAAAAAAAATCCTAAAATTCACATGGAACCAAAAAAGAGCCCACAGAACCAAAGCAAAACTAAGCAAAAAGAACAAATCTGCAAGTATCACACTGCCTGTACTATAAGGCCATAGTCACCAAAACAGCATGGTACTGGTACAAAAATAGGCACATGGACAAATGGAACAGAATAGAGAACCCAGAAATAAATATAAATACTTACAGCCAACTGATCTTTGACAAAGCAAACACTTAAAGTGGAGAAAGGACACCCTTTCCAACAAAAGGTGCTGGGATATTTGGCTAGCCACATGTAGGAGAATAAAACTGGATCCTCAACTCTCACCTTATACAAAAATCAACTCAAGATGGATTAAGGACTTAAACCTAAGACCTGAAACTATAAAAATATAGAAGATAACACTGGAAAAATCCTAGACATTGGCTTAGGCAAGGATTTCATGACCAAGAACCCAATAGCAAAAGCAATAAAAACAAAGATAAATAGTTGGGATCTAATTAAACTAAAGAGCTTCTGCATAGCAAAAAGGAACAGTCAGCAGAGTAAACAGACAACCCACAGAATGAGACAAAATCTTCACAATCTATACACCTGACAAAGGACTAATATCCAGAATCTACAACAAACTCAAATCAGGAAGAAAAAAAAATCAAACAATCCCATCAAAAAGTGGGCTAAAAACATGAATAGACAATTCTCAAAAGAAGACATACAAATGACCAACAAATGTATGAAAAAATGCTCAACATCACTAATGATCAGGGAAATGCAAATCAAAATCATAATCTGATACCACCTCACTCCTGCAAGAATGGCCATAATCAAAAAATCAAAAAAATAGTAGGTTTTTTTTTGTTCACCATGTGGTGAAGAGGGAACACTTCTACACTGCTGGTGGGAATGTAAACTAGTACAGCCACTATGAAACCAGTGTGGAGATTCCTTAAAGAACTAAGAGTAGGACTACCATTTGATCCAGCAATCTCACTACTGGGTATCTACCCAGAGGAAAATAAGTCATTATTAGAAAAAAATACTTGCACATGCATGTTTATGGCAATGCAATTCACAAATGCAAAATCGTGGAATCAATTAAAATGCTCATCAATCAATGAGTGGATAAAGAAACCGTGATATATATATATATATATATATGCACACACACACACACACACACACATACATATATATATATAGTGATGAAATATTATGCAGCCATAAAAAGGAATGAATTAACAGCATTTGCAGTGGCCTGGATGAGACTGGAGACTATTGTTCTAAGTGAAGTAACTGAAGAATGGAAAACCAAACATGGTATGTTCTTGCTGATATGTGGGAGCTAAGCTAGGAGGATGCAAAAGCGTAAGAATGATGCAATGGATTTTTACGACTTGGGGGAAAGAGTGGGAGGAGGGCAAGAGAGAGACTACAAATATGGTGCAGTGTTTACTGCTCAGGTGATGGGTGCACCAAAATCTCACAAATCACCAGTAAAGAACTTACTCATGTAACCAAATACCACCTGTGCCCCAATAACTTATGGAAAAATAAGTTTAAAAAATCAGATGGGAAGTAGTAAAATTTTCTCTGAGGATGACACAATCTTATATATTGAAAACCCTATGTGGCCTACTAAAAACTGTCAGAATTATTAAACAAATTCAGTAAAGTTGCAGGATGAAAAATTAACATGCAAATCAATTGCTTTCAATGCATTAATTATGAACTATCCATAAAAACAAACTAAGAAAACAATGCCATTTACATTGGCATCAGAAAGAAAAAAATTTAGAAATAAATGTAACCAAAAAGGTGAATGACCTATACATTGAAAACTATAAAACATTAGTGAAAGAAATTGAAGACACAAATAAATGGAAAGATACCCTATATTCATCAATTGGTAAAATTAATGTTAAAACGTTTATACTACCCAAAGCAATCTGCAGATTCAATGCAATCACTACTAAAATTTCAGAGGTATTTTTCATAGAAACAGTAAAATATCCTAAAATTTGTATTGAACCCCAAAGACCCTGAAAAACTAAAATGATTTTGAGAAAGAATAATTAAGATGAAAACATCATACTTCCTTATTTCAAATTATATTACAAAGCTGACATATATTACAAATATTACATATATACACATAGATTACAATGTATGATACTGGCCTGATAACAGACATATAGACCAAAGGAACAACATAGAGAGAGCCAAGAAATAAATCCATACATACACAGTCAATTAATCTTCAGTGAAAGTACCAAGAGGACACAATAGGAAAAGGATAGTCTCTTCAAAAATGGTACTGGAAAAACTGAATATGCACATGCAAAAGAATGAAATGGGACCCTTATCTTACATCATACACAAAAATAAACTAAAATTGATTAAAATCTTAGACATATGACCTAAAGCCATAAAACTCCTAAAAGAAGACATAGGGGAATGTTTCTTGACAATGTTCTTGATAATAATTTTTTGGGTATGACACCAAAAGCATGGGCAATACAAGCAAAAATAAACAAGCAGAGCTACACCAAATTAAAAAGTTTTTGCACAGCACAGGAGAGAAATATCAATATAGAAAGGTAAACTATGGAATAAGAAAAAATATCTGCAAACCATCTGTCTGATAAAGGGTTAAATAGGCGTTTTTCCAAAGAATACATACAAATGGTCTATTGGTATAAGAAAACTGCTCAACATCACAGATCATCAGGGAAATGCAAATGAAACCATGAGATATTACCTCATACATGTTATAAAGGCTACTATCAAAGTCAAAAGATACCAAAAGTTGGCAAGGATGTGGAGAAAGGGAAGCCCTTATACATTACTGGTGGGAATGCAAATTGGTAGAGTCATGGAAAATGGTTTCTCAAAAAATTAAAACTAGAACTACAATGTGATCCAGCAATTCCACTTCTGAGTACATATCCAAAGGAAATGAAATCATATCTCAAAGAGACATCTGATTTCTATGTTTATTGCAGCATTATTTGTAAAGCGAAAATATGGATACAGCCTGTATGTGTCCATAATGGAATGAATAATAAAGAAAATGTGATGTGTGTATGTATGACATGCGATGTATATATAATGATATAATATTCTATTTTTCAGCCTTGAAAAGAAGAAAATCCTAGATTTGCAACATCATGGGTACCTGGAAGACATTATACTAAACAAAATAAGTCAGAATTGAAAACAAATATTGTATGACATCACTTATATGTGAAATATTAAAAAGTCAAACTCATAGAAATAGAGAGTAGAATGCTGGTTATCAGGAACTGGAGGATTGGAGAAATGGAAAGATGTTGGTCACAGGGTAAAAAAAATTTCAGTTATAACATGAATTAATTCTGGAAATCTAATGTACGGCATGGTAAATATAGCTAAGAATAAGGTATTGCTTACTTGAAATTTGCTAAGAAAGTATATGTTAAGTATCCACATCAATTAAAAAAGGTAACTGTTTTAATTGATGGATAAATTAATTAGCTTCATTTTGCTAATTATTTCACAATGTATAGTTATACCAAATCATGGTGTACTCCTTAAATGTATACATTTTTTGTCAATTATACCTCAATAAAGCTAGATAAACACATTTAAATAAAAATAATTATTTTGAATAAAATCCCATGTCCACTTTAATGAAAGTTAACAAAGTATGGGTTCCTGACATAAATTACAATTCTCCAACTCTCCAGTTAATCCCCTATGAAGGGGTTTGACATGTTGGCCATGTTAGTGGCTGTGCTTGAAAGCAGAGAGTATCTTTATCTCATTTTCAGGCTAAGCTATGCAATTTATTTGGAGTGGAAAGTGGGCAGGCATGATGTATGCCATATTGAAACAGAAGCTTTAAATGGAATTGTATCGTTTTTTGGTCTCCTGCCTTCCTTATTCCCTGGGCCATGAGAACAGCATAGTCTATATAGTTCAGATAAAGATTACTCTGTCATCCTGGGTTCAAGATTGAAAAGACACAAAAAATAAAGACAAGCAGGGTCACATAGAAGTGTATTCAATCTGCAGACCAGTGAACAAAAAAATAAATACGTTCCATTTAAAGCCACTGAAATTTAAGAGTTACATGTTATATGTCACCACAACAAAACTTAGAGAACATAATTTCTTATGTAAAATCCATTAATATTAACTGCAGAATATTCTGATTTTCTCCATATGAATTTAATTCACATTTAGATATCAGGTAGCAAGTCTTCAATACTTTTTGTAACATAAAATTTATTATTCATTTTAAATAATTTAGGAAAGTTATGATGCTTCTAATAAAATTTGTAAAATTTCAGATTCTATTACTCAAGGTATCTCACTATTTGTGTTTTCCTCTAACTTTTCAATTTTTTTTCTGTTCTGAGTGTTCTTTGAAGTACCACTCTGATTCTTGTTGAGAGAGATTTTATTATTTAAGCCTATATTAAAGGTGTCTTTCTCCCAATCTCTGTGGAAGTCATTTGAGCCCAAGATATTCTCTTTAACACTATTATATAATGCCCCCCATCCTCACACGCAGAGACTGTGAAAATCAGGAACATATTGCTCAATTATTTCGCTCACTTGATTTTGTAGTCTATGTATACAGTTCTGGTTGATGAGTTCTTAGAATTCATCAATGTTCTTGGCATTTTTGGCAACTATTTGCCCATGACACTGAATATGTAAAGGTTTGAATAATTTCAACACCTGTAAAAGGGTTGTTACTGCTATTATAGCCTTATACTTGCTTTCCAAATCAAATGGCTCCACATTTAATTATCACCAGACAGAAACGAAATGCTTTAAAAAATGCAGTTGGCTCAAAATGACTCTTACAGTTACCATCTGTCTTATTGAAAGAGCATACATCACTTTATATATCCGAAATGCAATATTCTCATTAATATATGTACATTGTCTTTTTATTCTGTTAAATGATACCAATTTGTAGCAAACCCAGAACAAAAACTACACATACTCAAAGCCTAATGACAGTTCCTGTCTCCCATACAATTTCTTAAAAATTCAGCATGTGACCTTACAGTTCAAATATATCACTGAAAGGATGCCTTCTGTCATCCCTACTGTATGTTAATCAGCAACTTCAGGACGAGTTAATACATACCACCCATAAACATGGTAATATTTAGGAAACCTACAAAACAGCAAAACAAACTTCCTTTTAGGCTAGAAACTTAGTTGGTTGTTTTACAATTTTTCCATGAAATATGTGTTAAAAATCATGTACAATATGTATTCCTTACTTCAGTACATACTGGTACAGAAAAATTGACTTTCCTGAGGACTAGTGAACAAGCATAGATGATGCTTTTGTCTTATAACATGACTCTTGAAAGCATGCCTAACAAAATTCTTATTAATATTGTTTACTCTTAGAAATAATATATTTTACTTCTTCCTTCTTAATAGTACTTAACATGTATAGTAACTTATTCCCTAGTCACTATGTCACTTAATGTTCCCAAGTGCCAAATTTTGAGTAGGACAGCTGCATATTTCAACTTCTAACTAGGAAACAAAGAGGGAGACATATTTGATACGTCAAGTGGAAATACTATTGTCCTCATTTTTTAATAATTGCTATCCCTCTGATTTAGATGCCTGTGTTCTCATTCCAGACAGTGAGGTATGTTGTTCTAGTGCTTTTTGGTTCTCCATGCAGAGGCTCCTACACTACAGAGCCATATCCAAACCAAAAAATAGTCTAGCTGAATTGATAGGAACTACACAACCAAATATCAGATCCATGTTAGTGAAAGTGTTCATAAGCATATGAATCAGGTAAATCTTCTGTATTATCTAGCTTTCATCTTGTCTTGTATGTCTTAGCACTCCTTTGAAGCAGAGAATATTTAGGAACCTTTTCAAAGAGATCAGATGCTTTAGTGAATAAGAATTTTATCTCATGCTGTCTCAAAAATTTTTAAGAAAAGAAAAACAATGAGGTTTTAGCACTGAAAGATGTTTATTTAGCAGAAAGGCTATTACACAAACCATGTAGTCAATCAACCCAATTCTGAAGCAGAGTTTGTGTACTGGAACCTCAAGTATCTGGCAGAGTGGTCTCCTTTTTAAAATTCATGACATCATTCTCGGTGCTTCAAGTTTGGCTTGACATGAGAAATCTCCTTCTTTGGATAAATTAATTGGAATACTGCCTCTATGGGAAAAAGAATCCCTCCAAATCTCTTTATGAGGAAATTAGTATCTTGAACTTGGTTTTCTATTCCCTAAGGGGAACAACATCTCTTGATAAAGAAAATAAATTGCTTCCCCAAATTTGTTAAAACTAGTTCAATATTCTGCTTTAATTGTTTTGTCAAGTGTTAGTATGGAAAGAATTTTCATTGGCATGGATAATCTATGAACAAAGGAACACAACAGAATGAGTGTTGAGCCAGTAAATAAGTTCATGTTTTAAATATAATTGTATTTATTTGGGAAAAAATATTTTGAAAGAAAAAATATTATGAGAGCCTTATACTCTTATTAAAATATAAGACATAATGTACAGTGTTGTCCTGTTGGAAAACTTTCCATATTGCTTGACTATCAATGATTAAAATATTATATCATATATTATAAAGCTCTTTTTTGTTGTTCTGTGAACTTGAACTATATATCTCTATCCACAAGGCAGAGTTTAGCAATGTCACCTCTATAAGTACAGCTTAATTTATATTTTCTGTCTTTTCACCAGCCTTGCCACAAATTTGTCCCAATGTTGGGAGGTAGGTGGAGTTTGCAATCTGCGCTCACTATATATCAAACCTATAATAAGCCATCATATTCTTTATTACAAAGAAAAATGTACTTTCCTATATATTTCAGAGAAAGTACAATCTTTTAATATAAAAAGCACATACTTCACTTCAAAATGTTGAATAAGGATGTACTTAAAGAATTCCAGCTGGTTAAATTTAGAAAGCTAAACAAAGTCCAATCTAAGAATATTCTTTGGCTTTATGCCTACAGCATTTTTATTTGATTGTAAATTGCACATATTTTCATTCACTTCAGAATTTTGCCTTTCGGTGTTTTGTTCTCTTAAGAGACTCAACAGGTTCTGATTAGCATGTAGGCACCAGTATTAACCCACTACCTTCTGAGGACAGTTGTATCATTTCCAGTCCGAAGGACCATCACCCCCGCACTTTCTATCTGGAACATTTTCTATGAATAACTGTGACTAGAAAGGTTACACCATTCTTATTGAGGTAAAATTTACACACAGAAAAAGTCAACCTTTCAATGAATTTTTACAACTATAACCATAATCAAAATATATAAACATTTCCATCACCCCAAAAAGTTCTATTGTACCACTCATAGTCAAAACACCCAATATTTCTCATCCCAAACAATGACTGATCTGCTTTGTGTAAATCTATATCCACATAGTATGTACTCTGTTGTATATGATTTCTGTTACTTAGTATAATGTCTGTGGACCTGGCACGGTGGCTCACTTCTGTAATCCCAGCACTTTGGAAGGTCAAGGTGGGTGGATCACCTGAGGTCAGGAGTTCGAGACCAGCCTGGCCAATATGGTGAAGCTCCGTGTCTACTAAAAATACAAACAAATTAGCCAGGCTTGGTGGCAGGTGCCTGTAATCCTGGCTACTTGGTAGGCTGAGGCAGAGTTGCTTGAACCCAGGAGACAGAGATTGCAGTGAGCTGAGATCACACAATTGCACTTCAGCCTAGGCAACAAGAATGAAACTCTGTCTCAAAAAAATAAATAAATAATGTCTGTGACGTTTATCCATGTTGTCGAGTACACTAGAAGTTCGTCCCTGTTCGTTGCCAGATAACAGTACATTGTTTGGATATATCACAATTTGTTTACCTATTCACCAGCTGACAAACATTTGGATTGTTTTCCAGTTTGTGAGTATTGTGAATAAAGCAGTGATGAACGTTCATGTGCTAATGTTTCTGGGAATATACATTTCCATTTCTCTTGGATAAATACATATTTTGTTAAATTTTTCTCTGAGTATTTCATGTCTTGATGCCATCATAAATGATGCTGTTTTTCCAATTTTTCATTGCTAGTATACAGAAATGCAATTGATTTTTATGTGTCTTTGTGTCTTGGGATCTTGGTAAATTTACATATTAGTTCTAGCAGCTTTATGGTTGATTTCTTAAGACTTTCTACATAAAGAATTATATCATCTGTGAATAGGAACTGTTTATTTCTTCCTTTCCTATCTATATGACTTTTATTTCTTTTTTATTCCATTATTTTACTGCCTAAGACTTCCCCTACAATTTTAATAAAATCATAGGAATAAACATCCTTGACTTATTCTCAATGTTAGAGGATTAGTATTTAATGTTTCATCATTAAGTATGATGTATCTGGAGATTTTGCACGGAGATTGTATTTGATTGAGGAGGTTTTCTTTTATATCCTGGTTTGCTAAGTTTTTAATTTTGTCAAATGCTTTTGTACATGTATTAAGATTCTATACTTTTTTTAATGTTTATAATATGGTCACTTAAATTTATCATTGTACAAACATCATATAAAAATATTGCTGAAAAATATTACTCAGTCATGATGTTTCATTGTTTTTATAGACTACTGAATTTACCTTGATGATATTTTATTAAGGATTTTTGCATCTTTGTGATATCTGGGGCTACAACAACCTTCTTGCAACATGAGGAAATATACAAGAGATTTTTGAGAGATATGAACTCTGACTCATTAAGCTTCTAAACCAATACCAACAACTGTCTACCTCCAGACTATTTTGTAGGGTAAAAAATGAACCCTGGTTTATATAGACCAGAACAGTTGGGATTCCCATTACTTGGAGCCAAAAGCAACTCTAACTGATGCAAATGCCACTTGGGGAATGCTGGATTTTAGAACTACCCAAGAGTACACAGAAATCCCACTTTACTGTGGTGTTTTTTTTTTACGGACAAACAACAATCATAGCAATAATAAGAGTCTACATTGTCATATTTAATTTCATAATGAACTGACTTTATAAAATAGGCACTACTATGCTTATTTTACAGACAGTGAAACAGAAACTCAGTTTGGCACAACGTCCACCACTTTCTAAATCTATTTTACCCAAGTAGAAAGTTCACGCTCTTCACTATGGCCTCCCCAGTAGTGCAATAATGGTAGGAGACCAGCAGGACCTGTCTTCCGGTCACAATACTACTGACCAAAACAGTATCTGGTCCAGAAGGGATGAAGTGAAGAAATGGAAAGGAACCAGTAGTTGGCAAAGAAAGCTATCGCTAACTGTCCCATTGCTCATTAGCATAAGATACTCCCACCAATGCCATGACAATTTACAAAAGCCTTGGCAATGACCCAGAAGTTACCACCTCTTTCCATGGCAATGTTCTAAAATTACTGTCTCTTTTCTAGAAATTTCTAAATACCCTGCCCCCGTCAATTTGCACTGACTTATCCCTTAATTTGCATGTAATTGAAAGTGAGTTTGCCTGAGTATAAATAGAGTTGCGAAAAGCTCATACCTTATTGACTCTAGGCACACTGCCTATGAGTTAGCCCTGCTTTGGAAGAAGCAGTACGGTTCAGTAAAAGATTGCTAACAACACTAGATTATTGTTGACTTCTTTCCTGGATGAAGCCCCAGTTTGGGGATTCAGCTCTCCTGTAATATCAGTAAGAGATCTTTCTTGAATTTTTTTGTAAACAACTGGGAATTCACATTCGGGGGTCTCCACAGTCTACATCTTTGGACTTGGTACTTTGGAAAGGCATGAAAATTTGACCAATGGAGGACCTGCTCCATTAAAGAGTGAACGCATAAGAACCCAATCTGGCAATTCAAGGAGGAGTATTTAATAATGGTTAAGGAAGTAAAGTCAAGATTTTATTGATTTTATGCCTCATGTACAAATATATGGGAAGTAGATGCTATTGAAAATTGGATAATAAAAATTATGTTATGATATCCTGAGATGTCTGGAAGAGAATTACTAAGAAATAGTCAATAATAATTCTAAAGCTACTTTCCAGTTTCTGAGAATTTTCTTGTTCAGAAACAAGTATACATATAACATCTGTTGGCTTTTTGTTACATGATATTTTCAACAAACCTGTAAAGGACACTAAATTGCGCTATTAAACTCTGGGAGGAAAAAACAACTCTTGAAAACAACTAGGGCTGTAGTTTTTCAAAGCAGAAGTTCAAGTTGAAATTCTCAGGCTTAGTATAATTATATAAATATCAACACCAGAAAGAAGAATGAATTCAAGAAGAGTTCAAAGGACCAAACCAAGTTTTACTGAAAGATTAGAGATAAGACAGAAAATGACATATGCATATTTGGAAAGAATGTTTAACAGGAAGAAATAAACCTTCACTTGGGCATAATTTTTTTAAGTCTAAATGCACTTATTGGCACTTTTGAAGATGCAGTCATGTAGCAAACCTGTTTAAACTGATAAAACAAAGCCTAATGTCTTTTACACAATCAGAAAGAGAGACAAGTGCTTCTTCCAATTAATTGGTGGAACCTGCTTCAATACTGATTAGGTCTCCCACACACTGAGCAATGAAGGAAACCAAAGGAGTCCTGGTTACCAAATACTAAAAATTGCAAATGAAGTGAGGCAGGAAATTTAGAGTGGTTGTTTTGTAACATATAGAACTACAATTCAGTAGCATTTTTAAACATTACTTTGTCTCTAGCCAGCATTCCACCTCTTTAAAATAAAAGCAAAATTAAAGTGTTAGTTTATTTTGTGTAATAACACTTTACATTTTACAAAGTATTTTCAGAGACCTTATCATACTTGACCTTCCTAACCACCAATGAGGTTGAGTTATGATTACTACCTGACAGATGAAGAAACTAAAGGCAGTGAAGAAAAATAAAATTATGAAATTGCTTGCTCTTCTGCTTATGACAATGTTAAAAAAAAAAAAAAAAAAAAAAAAACCTTAGACACATTAAATTTAAAAAGTTTAATTGAGCAAAGAACAATTCCTGAATCAAACAGCCTCCTGAAACAGAGCTAGAGAGATTCAAGCATAGCCATGGAGTGGAAGATTTATGGACAGAAAAAGGAATGTGATGTACAGAAAAGGGAAGTAAGGTACAGAAATAGCTAGATTGGTCACAGCTGGGCATTTGCCTTATTTGAACGTGGTTTGAATAGCTGGCCACTTTCAACTGGCCAAAACTCAGTGATTGGCACAAGAGTAGGTTAGTCTAATTTAGCCATCCAATTAGGTTACAGTTCATTACGTAGAGAGAATCATTTAGGTTGAACTTAAAATAGGTAAGGAGGCAGCTTTAGGTTAAACTTGATTTAACAACAATAACCATAAAAACAAGACCACCAGTTATTGGCCTTTTGGTATTAATACATGGCAGGAATTATCTTAAGCACTTTAAATATAATAACCCATCAATCATAACAAAATTTTGCAAGCTACATATTGTTGTCTCCACACTATATGTGAGGGATTTTGAGGATGAGACAAGTTAAATAACTTGTCCAAAATCACACAGATGATAAGTTATAGACTCAAAATTTAAGCCCATATCTGTTTGGTTGTAAGCCCTGTGCATTAAAAAGAAAAAAGTTGGCTGTACTATACTGCTCTTTGCTAAATTAATGACTTTCTTAACCCACTATATTAAAATTCCATATATATGCATTTGCAAATACTTATTTACATACATTATACACATATACTCACATAATTCAAGTAGTGTAGGCATGATTTATATATGTCTTTACTTTTAAAAGGTTCTATTTAATGCCTAGAATGGGTAAAAAACAAATGAATAAATTTTTTTCACTTTTATCATCTGAGGTCATTTGTCATTCATTACATAAACTTATGCAAATAAGTTTGAATTGTAAAGACATGCTTAAATTTTACAAGCTCTGAATTTCACACTAGGGAATGAGGATAAACAAATTCTATTATGTTCTGAAAAGTCTACTAAGTAATAATTTGTTGAAGTAAAAGAAGTCTGAAAAGAAGTACAACTTGATTTTGACTACTGCTACATCACAATTAGTACCAATGTAACTTTTCTACCAATTTCAACATTTAAGGAATATCTATTTCATACTAAACATTGTGCTACAAAGATGAATAAGACATAACCTTTGTACCTGACGACCTAAGGTTCTAGTATATGAGATATGCATAAATAGGCAAATTCAAGTCAATAAGGTAAGTACAACAATAGAGATGACAAGGTATGCTATGGACTGCATGTGTCTCCTCCACAAATTCATATATTGAAAGCCAGTGTGATGGTATGTGGAAATGCAGCCTTTAGGAGGTAGTTATGGCATGAGGATGGAGGTGAGGGCATCTTAGGGGATGAGGATGGAGGTGAGCCTTTAGGAGTTAATTAGGGCATGATGGAGTGAAGTGAGGTTGATGATGGGACTTGTGGCCTTATAAGAACACTAATATGCTTGCTTCTGCTCTCGCTCGCTCTCTCTATCCACTATGTAAGGACATAAGGAGAAGATGGCTGACTGCAAACCAAGAGGAAGGTTCCCATCAGAACCCAACCATGGACTCTGATCTCTGACTTTCCAAACTCCAGAAGGGTAAGAAATAACATTCTGTTGTTTAAACCATCCATCATATGGTACTTTTGTTGCAGGAGACTGAATTGACTAAGACAGAGTTCTTCAGGAGCTTAGAGAGAAGTCATAAACCAGCAAGTAAAATCAAGAAAGTCTCGTGGGAGATGATGCCCGAAGCAACCATTTAAAGGACAAACAGAGATGAGCCGGCAAGGAAGGGAGCACACGGCATTGTGAAAAGAGGCACAACCTAGAACTTTCACACCCTTCATCTCATAACACTAAGGTCGCACATGCATGAAGGGAGAGAACCACCACCACCCTTAGAAAGCCAATTTAGTTTAGAGAAGAAATTCTACTTCCAATGGGTTTATTCTTTAATTTATATTAAACTTAAATTGAGACTGCACTGTTTCTCTTCTGTTTACTCTCTGAAATGCTCATGCCCTCAATCAACATATTATTATTAAAGACTATGTTAATATCCAATTTTTTTTATTAATGACATTTCGGACAGAAAGGTATATTCAGGTTAAAAAAAGAAAAAAATGCCATACTGAATATCAGATAATATAAATATTAGACATTCTTTTCAAGCCCCTGAGGCTTTCTTGTGGGCATTTTGATAATAGCAAAAGTTGTACTTCAAGGTGCCATCTTGAATGAGCCAAATTTAGAACCTTAATTCTCATTGAAATTTTAACCTTCCAAAATCATATGCATGTGAAAGCATTGCTTATATCTAAATGTGCAGATCTAAAATGCATCATTCTCATACAGCCATAGTATCTGTGCTCTTAGCTGTCTTTTTGAAATCTCATGACAATCTCTTTTATTTGAAATAAACACACTATTTTTCAAAAAATCACTCATATAATAAGAAGGTCAAAGTGATCTGGACTAAACCTAAGAAGTGATTCTTCTATCATTTATAATTTCTGTCTTCTGAGTTATTATAGAAAATTTATGGCATGGCCACCCTTAGAATTAAGACTCTGCTTTGACAGAGGAAGATACCTCCTGGTAACAGTGACCCTATATTCCTAACTTGGGTCACAGTCTTGATTGCAAATACCCTTCCTTTTTGTACCTATAAGTTAATTAATACATGCCAGTTCATAAGCCAGGCCTTGGACAGGCGTTTAGAAAACAAAATTGAAAAATAGTTTCTGCCCTCAAGACTTTTATGGTCAAATGAGAGACAAACATTTGTAAACAGATAATATTGGCATTGGCTCATCCCTTTTAGATCACTAACTTGTAATTTTATTACAATTCGATTAAACTTTGGGATATTTTGAGATTCATTCTTGTTGTATTTATTCTCAATAATTTCCTCCATTTTAGAAGGCTATGGATGCCAAGGTCATAAATCAGTTACAGTCAAAAATATATATTGGCATAGTGCTTTATAATGTACAATGTGCTATCACATATATAATTCTTTAATTCTACCTTGAGGTAGGTACTTTTACAACGTTTCCTATTTTACTTTTGAGATAAGTGAAGTTGAGAGGTTAAGTGACTTACTCAAGGGCAGGTATCTGTAACAACTAAACCAAGTTACTTGATTCAAGCAGATGATATATTAATCACAATATAATAGCTAAGATATGGGTATATTCTATATATAAGATGTAAGGCTCTGTATGCATTAACAACTTTATTCTTCATTTAAAAAACTATGAGGTTTGTCCATTTTGCTCATTTTTTACATGAACAGTAAATTGGCTAAGGCTATACAGCCACTAATTGTTAGAAACAGCACAGAAGCAGACATGTGCCTTCAGAGATACACTTCTTTACTGCCTACTACATTTCTCCTTCATGAAATGTTCTTTATATTAAACTGCTTCTGTCTATCTCTCATTGGCATATATCATCAAAAAGCATAAATGACTATTAAAAGATTAGAAAACGAAAGACCAATCAACCAAAGACTAATTTTTTATGTTTTGCTGTCAAACCCACAATGGCTCCCCCATCTTACCAAATGCACCAAGTGTACTCTATTGAAATTCAGACACTTCTTAAGCAGACAAAAATGACTTTAGTAAGTATGTTCATGTCAGTTCATATGATCCTTCTTAATTCTTTGGTTCCTCCTTAATACTTCTTCTTCCTTAATTCTTCCCTTTAACCATACCATTTTCTTGGCTTAGTGTCTTACTCCCTTCCAAGCCATATATATACTTACCATCCAGATAAACTGCAACCATCTTCAATTATACTACCCATTCTTTCTCTAATTTTTGTTTAAACCATGTGTATGTTCAACATAATTTAACATGTACTTTTACGCTTTATCATTGTTCTCATGTTGTGTTAAGTGAGAAGATTCTTGAGTTTATACATCACCTATGAGTGAGCATATAGCAGGTGCTCAAAACCTACTTCAGTAGCGAAACAACAGCATATTCACAGACATTTCCATTTCAACGAGAAACCCAAAGGGGCTTCAGTTTCAAAGCAACACTTATAGGAATTAAGCTTCTCTTAAAAATAAAAAGCTTTTCTTTAAAATAAAAACAGTTCAAATGTCTTTACATTTAAAATATCTTATGAAGCCAGAGTCAAGAACAAAAGCAACCTGAGTCAACTCTCTTGATATACTTTGACCTAAAACTAAGGGTAAGTAGGAAAAATGTAATAACACAATTTGATTACCTGGCATCATTTTGAATAAAAAGACTAAAATCAAATATTGAGACCAATTCTGTTGATTAAGTTTCCCAAACGCAAATTAATTTGATCATTTAAATTTCAACTTTACAGTATGCCCTCTATATGACTCAAATGCCATTTCCAATGGAATTACTTTTTATTTTATGCTAACTCATCTTTGAATGTCAGTAAACGAGGGAAAAATGTGAAATTTGCAGGGTTGAGGGCAGTAGAGAGTGCTCTGATCTGTATTTTCTATTTATGGATCACCCTCTGTATAGGTTTGGCATTCATTCCGAAAATTACTAACTTTTAGCAATAAAATGCACCTAGAAATGCATACTGATTAAGTGGCATTATACCATATGAACATTTGCCATGTAAATATATTATTAATAATTTTATAATTTCAAATTAAGCTTCTGATTCCTATTTGTTTCCCTGACGTGTTTTTCCTCCTTAATTACCTGTTTCAGATATTTTTCTTTTTGTGTCTCACTTTCTTTGAATTCCCTTGAGGCCCCATTATTAGAGCTTGCAGTACCTCTGCACCAAACAGAAAACCAAGAAAATCTTCCTTGGTTTCAGGTTTTTATAAAAATTTGAAACTTGGAACTGGGTTCATGAAAAGTTTTCTTGAGGTAGACAAACCTTTCAGCAAGTTTTGTGCAAATCTTGGATGAATTCAAAGTTAGCCTGAGCCAATTAATTTTTTTGGCAGGAAAATTGTAACATATGATGGTTGTGTCTGTGCTAGATGGCTTTATATAAAAATGGGTGACTTTGGATGGATTTGGCTTTGAATGTGTTGGCGCTTTCCACCTAAAGGCACAAAATACAATTCAGGGCTTATAGAATTCTATCCTCTCAGATTCCTTGCAGGCAAATTTGTCTCCTGCCATTGTATTTCCCAAGCAGGATATTTCTTTATTCAGTACAAAATATTTTCCCTAGTTTGTGTTAACATTGGAATTTATTTTTTAAAGGATTGAGGATCAATTAATGACATTAAACAAGATGGATCACAAAAATGAGTAGTCCCAGACCACAATTGCCATCAGGGCAGCCATTTGCACTCTGTTTCCAGCATCTAAAACAGTGCCTGGTACATAGTAGGTGCTCAATGAATATTTATTGAATTAGTAAATAACAACTCATATCTGCAAAGAAATACCACAGCAATAGAACAGAGGAAAAAAGACATTCCCTAATATATCTCCAAACTCTTTAGGCTTCCTGCTTCTAAATGTGTTTGTACCTCTTCCCTCAAATATTCAGTATACCAGATAGTCACAAGATTAATCAATGAAATCAATAACTTAGTCACATATGCTTTTGCTTAAACATAATGATGTTGGTATTGGTGGGCACATGAGAGCAGAAACAGTCCTTGGAGTAATTTCTCATTACGGAAAATAATTGCAAATCCTTATAATATCTTTTTCCGTTGTCTCACAAAACTGAAAGGGACTTAAGAAACCCATATGTTACGCAGGAGGAACGTAATTTCAGTGAGAGGACATGATTACACAAAGTCACACAATTGGTTAGGGGAAAAACAAGTATGTGGCTGAAGTCAGCTAGCTCCAGGCCAAGTGTTACTTTCATTCTACTATATGGATGATTTTTTTTCTTTCCTGCATACCAAATGCACCACAAAATATTTGAGTTTGTTTTAATCTATCATTAGAGTGGATCTTTGAAATCCTGAGTAGAACTAGACCACAAATATAACCTCATCCCCTCACTCCCAAGAAATCACTTTCCTTTACAAATTTTATATTGCTAGTTTATTTTTAAGAATGTGTATGCAGCCAGGCATGGTGGCTCACGCCTGTGATCCCAGCACTTTGGGAGGCTGAGGCGGGCAGATCATGAGGCCAGGAGTTCGAGACCAGCCTGACCAACATGGTGAAATCCTGTCTCCACCAAAAATACAAAAATTAGCCGGGCATGGTGGCTCACGCCTGTAGTCCCAGCTACTCGGGAGGCTGAGGCAGAAGAATCACTTGAACCCGGGAGGCAGAGGCTGCAGTGAGCTGAAATCACACCACTGCATTCAGCCTTGGTGACAGAGTGAGACGCCCTCTCAAAAAAAAAAAAAAGAATGTGTATGCTCCTCTCAAAACTTTCAGTTATCCTACATTCACCTGATCTCCATTGGAAATGCCATGTATTCTTTTGGACTATGACTACTCTAGCATGAGTTTGCTCAGAGATGGAGGCACAAAAATGCTGATTAACCATATCTTTCCAGCCCTCACATGCATGCACTTAGAAATGTTCACAGCTCAAAAACAGCTCTTGAATTCAGTTCAAGTAAGGATCCCAAATCTTCAATGTGAGGACAGTAAGACATCATATTTAGTCCTGTCAGTCTCTTCCCTTATACAGTATCCCTACTCCATATTTAACTCATTTTGCCTTGTAAGTCCTTGACCCAAGCATGTCCAGATAATGCAATTTGAATGTCAATCTATTGACCAGAAAGCTAATGCTACCCAATAATTAATGATACACTTGAATTTTGGCACCTAGCTTAGACCTAAGAAATAGAACATGAGATGAAAATAAAGCTGGTCACTGGAAAACCAATTGAAAAAAAAAAAATCTAGAGAGCCTAGACAGCCAATTACTTGGAACCATGAATTAATCAAAATAATTCTCCACGGCACCCAGTATTCCAGTTTTTACATTCTAAAGAGTGAGACATTAGTGGACTCCATCCACTACCACAATTTACCAGCATCCCTACATATATCATTCACTCAATTATTCACCATAACTTCATAAGCAAGTACTTAAACAATGTATTTTCTCAGGTCCTGAGGCTTACTGATATATTCATCAAAATGTTGATCATGTTAAATATATGCTTGTACAATATACACTGCCCTGGGTGCTGGGGATACAACTGTGAATAAGACATACTCAGGTCCTATGCAATAGAACTTAAATTCTGTTTATTCTGCCCAATCTCTTTCTCCTCTACTTCTGAGACTCCAGTTTCATGTATGTTAAACTACTTATTACTGCTCACATATCTCTAAGGCACTGTTCATTTTTTTTTTCTCTGTTCTTCACATTGATGCTTTCTGTTAATATGTCTTCAAGTATATTCTTTTTCTTGCCATCTTCAATATGATAAATCATTTTTCATTGTAGGTATTGGATATTTAAGTTCTAGACTATTCATTTTATTTTGTTTCCAAATCTCAACTGAGATTTTTCATCATTTTATTCATTATACATGTATCTTCCTTAATGTCCTTAAAATATTTATAAATAGCTGCTTTAAAGTCCTTTTCTGCTAAATGGAACATCTGGGTTTTGCAACATCAATTTATATTAGCTGCTTTTTCCTTGAAAATAAATAACATTTTTGCTTTTTCACATTTATTTTTTCATATACTACAAACTATGACTAATAAATAAGTTGTAAATATAGATACTGCTATATTACTGTGATGAGTGATTTCTTTTCATGGAAAATCAGGTAACTTGTCTGGATTCTAACTCCAAACTCTGTATTTTTGCAAAGACCATAATCTGTTACCTCCGTACGGCTCTTTCAGCTTCCAGATGCTGCTTTTTTGTTGTTGCTTGTTTGTTTTTTTGGCTGAGTCCTATAGGACATATTTCTTCCCCATATGCCAGCTAGTTTAGCCAGGTTAGCACATAGCTAAGAATTTGCATGAATTTTATATGCTGATTTAGGGGCTGAACCACTCTTAGTCCCTTTCTTTCAGGATTTAATGCTAATTTTCTGGCTATGTTCCCAAACTCTGTTCTCCGACAGCTCAAGCCAGTAAGCCAGTGGCTTTCTTCCTTTAGAGCCTCAGGTAGGTTTGAGTATGACCTCCAGCAAAGAGCTTAAAAATAGCAAATTTCACCTGTTATACTCATCTTTCAAGCATATCATCATCTATAATTCTTGCTTGCTTTTTGTTCATTCTCTTCTGCCTTCAAGTTGTTTGGTGAATATAGAAGATGATGAATATACATATAGATATACTGTTCCAAATTTTATAATTCTTATATGCAGAGGGTTATTCCAATCAAACCACTCCACCATTTCCAACACACTATCATCTTTTTGAAATCAAGAAATGAATCTTACTCAACTTGGTCTTGCCAGGGCAAAAGATGGGTTTTTTTGCCATAGAGTAGCTGATCAATAAATGTTTCCTGGATTGAATACTTCATTTTGACATCAAGGTTACTTAAAAACCATTTATAAATAATTATATGTGCATTGTTGGACATGAATACAATTTCCAAGAACTGACAAGAGAAAGTACTGTGCTGAATCTCAGGAAAGTTCAAGAAAGTAGGCAGAATATGGGTCTCAGAATAAAGCTTAGAAATTATTAGGAATCATATACTTAATATGAAATTACAGAAAATTTCAACAGAAAATTTCATAAAGTACGTCATCCTAAGCAAGAAAAAAAAAGTTGTCTACTATTAAGAGTCTATTATCTGTTGGAGGTAGGGCTGTACTAAAATCAGATGACCTTGACCTTCAAAACAGTCCCCTAAGCCTACACGTTTTTCCCACAACATGACACAACAGGCCCGAGGCTGATGAAAACGTTGAAGAAAATCCCAGCCATACTCTAAGAATACTTATCAATAGATTGTCCACTAAACCAGATCTACCTATGCTAAGAATCTGTCAATGTTAATCCAATTCAGTCACTTGGGAGTTGGAAAAAAACACACACACATACACACACACACACAAACTCAGCTTAAATAGCCATTTCCTCTCAGTGGTGTGAGGGTATTTGTTGTCTATGAATAACTCTTTGGCACAATACAAAAGAGGAATCCATTAATCTTATTAAAGTGAAATTATTTATGAATAACTCATTCAATAGGATACATAGAAGAATAAAACATTAGATATTAGGACCTTATAGGTAAGATTTCTATTTTGGATAGGCTGTTAAGAAAATAATCAGTTTATCATTAGGAAAGATATTCACTTTATTTCTATGGAGAAAAATAACCTCCCACCTGCTGCTAAACGTACTTAATTGAAGAGATCCGGATTGTACTGCTTATACTTGTGGCATATCACTTGAACTTTTGACTAAGTGTCATTCTTCTAACATTATCACAAACTCCTAGCTTATGAAAACAGAGGTGCTAATCAAGAGGAATTACTTAGTAATTATATTTTTACTTAGAATTTTAAAAGGATGCATTTCTATTTTTGGAAGCACCCCAATCATATTTCTCCACATGTATTTATCTAAGGAAGTTCAATTAACTATCTAGGCACACCTAGATTTGCCCCTCTTGTGGAACTGTTTGATGAGTAGAAATGTTTTAGAATACAGTATTCAAAACTGCAATCGTTAAATGCATTAGTTAGGATTCTCCAGGAAAACAGAAAGAGGAGGGAAGGAAGCGGGGGAGGAGGGGGGGAGAGAGAGAGAGACAGAGAGAGAGAGAAAAAAAAGAAATTTCTTATAAGGAATTGGAACTGGGGTTCAGTAGATTGTGGAAGCTTAAAAGATCTGCAGTCACAAAGCTGGAGACCCAGAAGAGCCAATGGTGTAGCTAGTCCAAGTCCAAAGGCTTGAGAACCAGAAAAACTGATATTTCAGTTGGAGTCTCAAGGCAGAAAAAAAAAATTTCCTACCCAGTTCAAAGCAGTCAGGCAGGAGAAACTTCTTTTTATTTGTGAGAAGGTCAGCTTTTTTTTTTTTCCCTGAATTCAGGCCTCCGCTTGTATGGTACCCATCTACCTGAAGCACTGCAACCTGCTCCACTCAGTCTACCATCCAGATGTTTATTTCACCCAGAAACACCCTTCCAGTCACACCCAGAATAATGTTTGACCAAACACCTGGGCACTCCAGTGAAGTTGACACATAAAACTAACCATCATACCAAGTGAACATGAAATAGCTAAATTATTTCAGCAACTTGCCTCCATTATACATTGTCCTGAAAAGAACATGAGATTCAGTTCTAACTCCAATAACCAGATAGGGAAATAATTTTAATAATTCATGGTAATATGTTTTGCTCAAGTATAAAAATGAGGAATTAGTTTGTGTCTGGTGCACACAATTTATGCTTCTTTGCTTCCAAGATGACATCATTCTGTCCCTTTTTGGCATTTATCTTTTCTACTTGCCAGTGTGCCAAAATGAAAATGATTTTCAAAAAGCTATAGAGAATCACACTAACACACAATGGTATTAATACCTGAAAATGCTGAAGTAGCTCCTAAAAAAGGTGTTCCCAATAAAAATTTTACCATTTTTAAATATTATTTGCACTTTTTTATCTCAACTAAAAAGCAATAATCATGGCCAAATTGGTTAGTAAAAAACAACTATCCATAAGAATTCCTGGATTCTGATTCCAGTTCAAACATTTAATTAGCTATATAAGCATCAATATAGCATGTAATTTATCTGGTCCTCAGTTTCCAGAACAATAAAATGAGGAGATCAAATGACAAAAATGGAAAGTCTGAAAATTTCTTGACAAGTCTTTGAACTATATTCCTCTCTCAATTCAGTATACCAAACATGTGTTTACTGACTATGAACCAAGCATTACCAAATAAACCTGCACTAGGCATCTGTGCACTAGTGCATCTGCACTAGGAATACAAAGATCAATAATACAAAAACTTTTCTTACTTCTAGGGGCTTACCATTCAGAGGGAACAAAAAGAAGACAGTGTGATATTGGTATAAGAATACACAACAAAAATGGATAGTAAAAATACTATTAAAATTTAAAAATTATAAGCTGCATTTTAAATAATACTATTAATAGAATGAGAAAGCAAACCAGACTGAGAGACAATATTCACACTATGTAATTCAAGTATGGCCGTTAAAATTTAACAGACAGAAATAAACAAGATAAAACTACAGAAGTAAGTACAATGCATATCTTCCCAAACAAAAAGAAAATAAAGAAAAAGTGATTTAAAGAGTTTACACAAAAGGCAAGAATTAAGAAATAAAAGAAACAACGTAAAAGTGAGGTCAATAGAACATAAAAGTGAGGTCAATAAATGCAAGTATATCAGTAGCTACAGCAAAAGTGAATAAATTAAATTCACTGATTAAAGGCAAAGACTCTCAGATTGGAAAATAACACCAAAAATCCAGCAATATGTTTTAAAAGGATCATCCTCAAACCATATCAACACTGAAAGACTGAAAGTAAGTATATAGATAGAAAAACTACTCTGGGCAAATACAATATGGCAAAGTAATCTCTAAAGCAAAATGCCCTTTGGTAATTTAAAAAATAGTTATTTCATTTATTCATACATTCAAAATATATATATGTGGGGCTCCTATATTTGCCAGGTACTGTTCTAATAACAATATAGTACTATATGAAACAAACTCTGTGGGCATGGAGGCTCACGCTTGTAATCCCAGCAACTCAGGAGGTTGAGGCATGAGGATCACATTAGCCCAGGAGTTCAAGACCAGCCTAGGCAACATAGCAAAACTCTACCTCTACCAAAAGAAAAAAAAAAAAAAAGGTAGCTGGGCGTGGTGGAGCATGCCAGCTACTTGGAAAGATGAGGCAGAAAGATCGTTTGAGCCCAAGAGTTCAAGGCTCAAGTGAGCTATTATTGCACCACTGCACTCCAGCCTAAGTGGCAGAATGATACCCCTTCTCTAAAAACAAGTAAATAAAAAATAAAACAGAAATAAAACTCTTTGTCTCCGTGATGACTGCATTCCATTGAGGAGAAAAAGACAATAGCCAAAATCATATGTTATACAGGTTATCAGATGATACAAATACTTTGGAGAACAGTAAACAGGGAAAGAGGACATGAAGAATCAGGAACAGGGGTTTCCATTTTAAATAGAGTGGTCAAGAAACACATCACTGAAAAGATGTCATTGGAATGAAAAAAAGGAAGGGAGTGAGTCATGTGGGTATCTGGTGAAAAAAATCTTCCAGCAAGAAGCAAGAGCCAGGGCATAAACCCAGAGGAAACAGTATACCTGCTACTGGAGGCTTGAGTAGAGGCTTAACATCATCTGACTCATAGCTGAAACATCTGGCTGACATGTGAAGTATACTCTTTAGTGGGGCAAAGGTGGAAGCAGGTAGTTAGAGGTTACTAAAATAATCTTAGAGGGAGATGATGACTTACATGACAATGGTAACAGAGAATGCTGTGTTAAGTGGTTAAATTCTCAATGTATTAAAAATAGAGCCAGCCAGGCACAGTGGCTCATGCCTGTAATCCCAGCACTTCGGGAGGCTGAGGCGGGTGGATCACCTGAAGTCAGAAGTTCAAGACCAGCCTGGTCAACATGGCAAAACCCTGTCTCTACTAAAAATACAAAATTTAGCTGGGTGTGGTAGTGGGTGCCTATAATCCCAGCTACTCGGGAGGCTGAGGCAGGAGAATCACTTGAATCTGGGAGGTGGAGGTTGCAGTGAGCCAAGATCACATCGTTGGACTCCAGCCTGGGCAATCAAGAGTGAAACTCCATCTCAAAATAATAATAATAATAATAATAATAGAGCCAATAGGTGGCTGCCCAGGGCTGGGCAGGGAGATGATGAGATGGTGGTCAAAGGATGCAAAGTTTCAGTTAGACGGAATGAATGAGTTGTGGAGATCTACTGTACAACACAGTGACTATAGTTAACAATAATGTATTGTGTATTTGAAAATTGCTAAGAGATTAGATCTTAAATGTTCTCACCCATAACTAAGTATGTGAGGTGATGGATATGTTAACCAGCTTGACTTCATCATTTTATAACATATACATATACCAAAACATCACACTGTACACTATAAATATATACAAAAAAATGAAATTATGTGAGGAAATCAGACAAAAATGGAAATAAGAAAACTGTTTGAATGTGGATTTACAATAAAAGTCACTGATAATGAACTTTTTCATAAGTGTAAGTTTATACTTTGAAATATTAACTATTTAAAAAGTTATATGTTAAAAATTTATAAATAAAAATGCAAAAGAAATGATCACCAAGAACAACCTTCATGTGTCCAGACATTAAAATATACTCTTGTAAAATATACATTTTATACATGTTTTCAGGAAAAATTCATAATAAAAATTACATCATACAGAACTGAGACAAAATGAAAACATAAATATCTATCTTGTGAAACATAGCAACAGTCATAATAAAAGGGAATACATAGCATTAAATGCATACATGAGGAAAGAAGGAAAGTTGAAAATCAGTAAGCTAAGCATCCTATTCAAGAAGCTAGAAAAAGCACAGCAGGATCACTGTGTAAAAGATCTGTTCTTTCGGAAAGACACTGGAAGTCTTATATACCAGCAATAACCAATCAGAAACCACAATATTTAATAATAATACTATACAAAAGAACAACAAATAAGACATACATATCATTAAGATTTTAGAAATGTGTAACTTTATTGGAGGACAAAAGTAAAAAGGAATTGCCATACCATATTTCAGGTAAAACAAATATTATTTTAAAATATATATGTTAAAATGTAAGTGTCCAGTGGGCTGTTTCCAGACAGCTGTCTAGTGAGCTGAGCAATGAAAATTTAGGCTTAAATATTGTTCCCCAAAAAAGTCATCCCTAAACCCCAAAATGAAACAAGTAGTTCCCTCTGTGCTCAAATAGCACCTTTGCCTACTTTCATCTCTGCAATTGTCCCACTCTTTTGAACATTTGCATTTATGTGTTTATCTTTTCCATTTGACCATACATTCCATAAAGGTGGGAACTATGGTTATATTCATCTTTATAAGCTCAGTATCCACCTCTGTGCCTCCACCATGAAAATTACTCAATAAATCCTCATTTGTTGAGGATGCTACAAATTGTAGGTGTTATAAGTTCTGATGAAAAGATCAAGGCATTAGAGAAGCTGTGTTCTAGTCCCAAAGCTGCGATTAAATAACTGGGTGATATCTATACTTTAAGATATCTATACTTCTCTGAGCATCAGCATCTTCATGCATAATGGGAGGGTGAGATTTCCTGACTGACCGTACTTTAAGTGATACTTAAAATAAATATTAAATATAAAAGCAACCGAAATATTACAAATCACTACCTGGATCTGCCAGAATGTGACAACTGAACAGTTTCCATTAGTTCATAAATTACGTAGCCAAATAACTATGAAGCATAGACATTATTCCCAAAGCACTAGCTAGTCTAAACTTTTCTCAACTATACACTAGAAATAGATTATATTCTCCAAAGAAGACCATACCAATATGTGTTTCATTTCGCATGCTCTTCTTACAATATGTTGCTGACATCCCTCGATAGGGCAATCCCCTAGAACTTGGGCAAACCTCTATAACTGCATTAACCAATAAAATGAGCACAAGTGACCCTGAGTGACTTCTGCAAGTCATAAAAATTAATATGTCTTAGTACACTTGTCCTTGAAATCTAGCCAACCTATTTTGAGGAAGCCACAGCTACAAGTTCAGCCCAGCTAGGCTCCAAGCTGAAAGCCAGTATTCACTGCTAGACATGTGAGAAAATAAATCTTCAGATGACACCAGCCCCTAGCTTTCAAACATTTCATCTGAGGCCAGACATCAGGGAACAAAGATATCTCCACTGTGCCCTATCTGACTTCCTAAGCCACAGTAACTGTGAGAGGTAATAAATACTCATTATTTTTTTAACTACTTAGTTTTGGGATAGTTTCCCAACAACAGATCACTAATACAACTGGATTACCACAAATACTTCTAACCACATCATAGAATAAAGCAGCTTCTGCTTCCTCTCCTATTAGAGTGTGTGATATCTTTAGCAGAACTCATAGGCAGAACCAACAGATTTCAGTAGAGAAGACACATAAGATAAAAATCGTAATTTGTAAAGAATGCTTGCAACTGGAGTTTCTGACTTGGGTGGAAATGGGGCAAAGAAGGACAAGGTAGTGAGAATCTTTAACTTGGAAAATACCAAGCTGATAATACATCTTCAAGTCTGCCTTCCCATGGCAACTTTTTGTTCAAGCACAGGCATGAAATATTTAGAACCGCTAGAACTCCAGTAGGAAGGCTTTTATGTCTGCAAAAGAGTTTGTAGCCAGAAGCTGCCTGCTGGCACTGCATGCAGGAACACACCATTTGTTCAATGCCGGAGTTTACTCTTTGACTGACTGACACACTCCAACCTACCTCCAAAGGCTCCTTTGCCTTCATGACTGACACCTCCCAGGAAAGAAGGGTTGTAATTGCCTCTTAGTTAGGAGCTGGAGGCTGGTGGAGGATATTTGCTTTGGAGTGCCAGAGACCTTCCACTAGGCATCACCAGCTCCACGGGAGGAGCATTTCAACACAGCGGGAGAGACAAAGGCAACAGAAATCAAGAAACTTGCCGGGTTGATGTGTTTCTGTCCAGTCTCCCTGTGCTGTCATTTTACTTTGCCCAGTTACAAGGACTTGTTTAAAATCTGTCACAACAGATTTCATGACACATTTACTTAAAAAAAAAATCCCTGGTATGTTCCTGTCCCAAACACATCCCCCTCAGAGACTATAAAAGATGGGGAATCAGCAGTGTCACATTCTGCCCAAGCACAAGCTTCGCTGCTGTCAAGAAAACCATGTATGCCCCACTTCAAGGGAAATGGAGGTAGGGGGTACGTGCAGTGTCTGACATACTTTGAAATGGTCTGAGTTTTTAAAAGTTGTCAAGTTAAATGATTTTCTCCGATAAATCAAAAACGTCCCTATAAGAGACAAAATAATTGGATATTCTATTTAATGGGAAAACAGGCCTTCATAGAGCAAAACCTCAGGCACGTAAACTAGTTTTACCTAGTCATGATGGGGAGGGAGAGCATTATCTGATCAGTGATTACCAAAACTTTTACAAGAACTTTTAACATTACTTTATTATTAATTTATGATTAGCATGAGCTGTATATTGTGAATCTATTGAGTTGTACAATTCCACTCAAAAACACACCACTCTGATATTTTTGTAGAACAGTGTTGTATTATCACGAGATAAATATATAGTATGCATTAGGCATTCTGAAATATTTAGGATGAGTTGTAAATACCTATTACTGTTTCAGTAGGATCTTAGGATCCTGGAAAAACAAGGTAAAGAACAATAAATTTAGAAGAGTCCAGGGAGATGTCCCTCCCTCCACCCCCATAAGTAGAAAACTTGCAAATATCCAACCAGTTAAAAAGCTTGTTTGCTGAATCCTCTCTAGTAACCTGAAAATATGAAAATACTGAAGTTTCTTGAGCAAGCCAGTTGAGACGGCAAAAGTCTTCAGGGAAACAAAAGCTAGAAATAAGGAGACAGAATACCCGTGTTTAAGAAAACTCCAGCAATACAGTTGCTAACAGAGCGGATTCTATAGCCAGGTGGCCTGTGTTTGAACCTCAGCTGTGCCATTTACTAGCTGTTGGATCTTGGGCAACTTATTTAACCTTGGTTGCTCATATGTAAAATGCAGATCCCAACAAATATCTCCATCCAGTAGTTTGGGTAAACTTAAGATGGCATACAGAATACATGTAAAGCACATGAAATAAAGGCTAACATCTATGAATATTAGTTTTGTAAAACACGATCCCATATTTCATATGAAAACTTTTACTGAACTCTCTTCTAGTAAAATTATAAAAACCATTGAAGCACTGCTCTAGGTCACACAGCAAGAAGCACAGCAGAGATTCAAACCTAGGCTGTTTGGCTCTAGAATTACATGTGAAAAGTATTAAATTTACACATTTCACATTAATCTCCATAAAAGAAAGCTCTGAAGTATCTTTGCAATGAGGAAACTGAGACCCAAAAGATTATGTAACTTGCTTAAAGCCACTGAGCAACATCAAGGATGAGACAAATCTTGCAACCCAAGTTTTCTCACCACATACTCTTTTCACAGTGTCTCTCTTCCTGAGCCAGGTTTATTTTGTGCTGAGAATTGTCATTCTCACTCCTTCACTCATTTTGTTCTCTTTTTTCTCACCGCCATACCTATCAAGAAATCTCAGCCACTATGAATGTCACCTTTTCTCAGGGCTTTCCCCTAAGAAAAGCTGTGCTACTTGTTAATCTCTCACTTTTCTAATCTTTTACAACGCTCACTGTCTGTAGCCCTGCTACTCAAATCGTGGCCTGTAGACCAAGCAGCATCAGCATCACTTGGGAGCTAGTTAGAAAGAGCAGACTGTCAGGCTCCTCCCCAGACCTACTGACTGGAATCTATATTTTAATGAGACTCCCAGGTGATTCATAGCCATTTCAATGTTTGAGGAAGATACCCCCGCAGCAGCATAATTGGCATTTTGTGCCAGATATTTCATTGTATTACGGGGAGTTGTCCTGTGCACTGTAAGATGTTTAGCAGCATCCTTGGCCTCTACCCACTAGATACCAGTAGCATACCTTCCCACTCCACCCCAATGCTGCACTGTGACAACAACAACAAAAATCTCCAAACATTGCTAAGTATCACCTGCAGAGGTTGAAAAATCAGGCCTCGTTGAGAAATCCTTGTCTATGTGAAACTATTTTGTCCCCAAGCATATATTCTCAATATTCTACACTATAGTTTTCAAGTATTAATTTTACATCTTTAACTAATTAGATCATAAAGTACTCCATTATAAATGCTACATCTTTTTCCTCTTAATCTGTTGTGTTGGATTCCAGGGTGGTTGACTGCAGCAAGGGCCATCCTTGTAGGGGCCTCTGCCCTATTCCAAGCTCTCTTGCTCTTTCAGATCACTTCCCAAATAAAATATGAGCACAAAAGCCTTTATTTCAGGCTCTGCTTTCAAGGAAACACAAACTAAATTACTCCTATAAAATCTAGAAGAAAACAGGTACCTTATGCAATAAATATGTGATAAAGCAAAATATCATTAATTCTAAAGAATCTATGGATCACTGAAAGGAGAGGCAGTATATTTGAGATGTGTTTGTCTCTCCATTAACCATGAAAATAACTAGCATGTGAGTTGTTCAGTAGTTATTAACTAAACTAATATAAAATTTTTTTACATTTTATCTCCTCCTGCTTAAATAATACCTTTGTCGCCATTACTACTTCAATATTACAGGCTAACAGGTAGGAAAGAACAAGGTCTGAAACACTTTCTTTGAAATCAAAATAGTTAATTACTTCCTTGTAATTAGGTGTGAGACAGCAAGCGACAGCATGGGAGATTTCTAAGCTGGTCACATGAAGGAAATTTTGTCTAGGATTTTCCAAGTCAAGATTTTCATCACCTTTTCCTTTAAAGGGAAAAGATTGTAGGAGAATTAATTTCTTCCTCCGAGTAACATTTCCACATATGACAATACAACTGCCCCCAAGCGTTTCTGCAACTCATCCTGAGATTTGTCTTGCTGTGTTTGCCATGGTCACAACTGTTCTTCCATGTTAATTATTGGCACTCTTGTAATGGAAACCGGCCCCTAATATTCTGGTTGCACAGTACAGATGGTTAATAGCAAAAGAGGAACAGCATGAAAAGGAATATACTGCAATGCCATTTGTTGGCTTAAAAGAGATACATTATTTAAAATATATAAAAATCATATAATAGCTATATGCCTATAATCTTAACTTTTTGAGCAATAGAATTCTAACAAAATTTTCTTACATTTTGCTTATAACTCCCCAACAACAACAAAAAATCAGTTAATAAATAGGGATAAACAGAAAAAGAGTTTCAAAATGTTATTTCTGTTGTTGGTTAGTGTAGTTTATTGGGATTACTGTTCTTATGTTACTTTTAAGATATTTGTTGGAGGAAAGGGGTCCTAGAAGAGGTATTTATCGTAAGCTAGCCTAGTTCTAGCCACCAATGTAATGCTAATACAAGATGGTGAGGCAGCTGGCAGGCATTGATTCTATTTAAAAGGATAGCCTCAACCTTTTTCCCCACTGCATTTTATCCACAGAAACATCTGTCACAGCTGTCAAGGTTCCCCTACCTTAGCAAGTAACTGATCACAGTGCTCTGTAAAAAAAAAAATGACTTGAAATCGTAGCTGTGTCTCAGGAAAGGTTCATGGGAGATGCAAGGTTCAACTGATGGATCACTTGAACAAAAGCGTGATGGTGTTCAATATCCCAAAGACAGGCAAGGAGCCTGGAAAGTAAGAAGGCAAAATGTGCCAGCAAATGAAGATTAGATCCAGACCAAAAAGTAGTGTGTGGCCTCAGAAATAATGCAAATGTGAGTAACTGGACGAAAGGGTCCAATAAAAGAGCAGGCATAAACATTGAAGGTATTAACCTTCAATAGAAGGAGTGGCTTATACTCACAAACCATAATGTTTGTCCATAATCTGGTTATGGGTTAATGGAGATATTTCATCAGTCCATGGCTAAAATTTAAAAAAAATAATAGTGAGACCCACATATAGAGTATTTCATAGAGATGAATTTACTCTACTTAAAAAAAAACCCTGTTCTTTATCATGATTTATCCTTTTTTCATCTTTAGTCAGTTATATTAGTTAGGGTAAATAATGCTCTAATACTTCCTCTTCTCTGCTGTGACTAAACTAGAATTTTTGTGCCTTGACAAAGACCTATTCTGCATTCTCATCACAGTTCTTGTAGTCATTCTGAGAAAGATAAAAGGGTTGATGACTATGTGACAAATTTCTTTTTAAATTTTACTGATGCACAAAATCTCAAAATAGGGGAAGCTCACTTTAAAAAAAAAATCATATATTTGAAATTTTTCAAGCTGCAATTTAAATTCTATTCTTAAATTTAAATTGACCCTGTATATGTATTCAATACCCTTTAGCTCTTTCCTACTTTATTTTTTCCAGACTACTTCTCAAAGTCTCTCTAATAACAAAAATAATACATGGATCAGGAGACAGAAAAGACTGTGAAATTATGACTAGCAGCCAATCCATTGTTTTGGCCATTTCTACCCTAAGTCTCTGTTATTTATGCATGTTAACGAATTTGCTGGATCAGGAAATAAGCATCCTGGTGGAGAATTCAATGAAGATGTGACTTCATTAAGTAACAGAGGTCTGAAAAGCAAATAAAAAAGGCAAGAATAATGAGGAAGCAGTAGGAACAAAAAGAACATATAAGAACGGTACTGCTTAAATCAATAGGTTCTCAACTTAAGTACTTCTTTTGGCTCGAACACACACATCCAAAATAGATGCAGGTTAAATGGAAAAGCTTTTCCATAACATGCCTAATTTCGTTTCATGGAACTGGCAGTCTAAATTAATGCCTATTGTAGTAAGGAGACCTGGCTCAAAGTTCTAGCACCAAAGTGTAAAAGTTTGTACATTAGTAATATTTCTTTATTTTTCTGACTGATTCTACTAATTGAAAAATAAATAATATTGCTATCCTTTCACATGCTTTTTTTTTTTTTTTATTGTCATTGGGGGCTAGATTTTTGTATGCTCATGAAAAGACAAAAACATTATTGGAGCATCAAATATAGACCAAGCAGTGCTTGAGGGCATTTGAGAGCTATTATCTTCATTTTAAAGATAAGGAAATAAAATCTTAGAAATGTTATTTAAACTGAAACTGTGTATATAACAGAGCAAGGGCTTAATTAAGTGAGAAATGGAAGTGAGTGGATCACTTAGATAATCATTTGGATCGCTTAGATAAAGTCAGCCTTGGTACTACCCGATACTGAATGAAGCACTGGAAGCTCATATGTTCACTTGAGGAACCAGATTTTTACTACTATTGTAATTTGAGTGGTCTCCCCCCACCAACTTTGGAGCACTCTCAATCCGAATAATGATCTATAATAACACATACAAGGTCCTATTAACTCTAACATTTATCAAGATGTCAAAAAGAATGAGAATAAGTGAAACTATACTCTGGAGAGAGAATAAACATGGCTATGATTATTAGTTTTAGAACTAAATAATATGTTATAAATCACAAATTGCATATATTATTGCTTTGTCATTAACTTCTGTATTAATTAGGCACTAGTTTCGCTGCTGTAACAGAGAGACCAAGAATAATGACGTATAGAACACAAAGTTTCTTTCTTTCTCACACAAAAAGGAGGTAAGTAGACTTCTATCTAGTTGCTTCACCATCCTCAATTGCTTGGTTCTGCCTTGTGGTCCAACATGTCTGCTCCAGATCCCATTATTATATATTCATTCCAATCTCGAGAGGGGAAGTAAATCCCCCTATTTTTCAAGCATAACAGAAAACTTTCACATTTTTCTTCTGTTAACATTCCACTAGCCAGACCTTAGCCACACAATCCCATATACCTCCAAAGAAGGATGAGAAATAGAGTATTTAATCAAGTGTCCATGTACCCAGCTGAAATTCCATTATGGAAGAATGCATGTTTTGCTACAACTGTCAATTCTCACACACACACACACACACACACACACACACACGAAAATCCTTAGCAGTTGTTGTTAAGGAAATTGTTTGGGGTTTGATCTGGTTAATATTCTGTTGTACTATTGTTTTAAGAGTTGAGAATTAAGTTACTCCCTAATATCTCTTAATTTGCTGGTTACATAAAATACTCTTCCTTTGTCAGCAATTGCTCAAAATCTTGTCTTTAAATGGTTATCCATGTTATTATGGAGAATTATATAGGAATGTCTTCTCTTCATTTACATATCTATGCTGTGCTTTCTCTGTTTTCAGTACTCTGATAATTTCTGTTGCCCTTCAGTAAGAGAAAATATTGATAGCTTTTCAAAGAGCAATATATATATTGGATCTGAAGACTGACCTCTTGCATAAAAGTCACAAGAGTTATAATACCCTCCTGTATTTACTATCAACCAGTCCCTCTAAAAATGACATTGTCAAACATTGTAACTCTCTGTTGTGCAAAGAAGCACTATTTATAAATTATACAACATCGTATAGAACTGTAGAAAATTTTTTTTTTTTTTTTTTTTTGGTGAGACGGAGTCTCACTCCATTGCCCAGGCTAGAGTGCAGTGGCACGATCTCGGCTTCCTGCAAGCTGCGCCTCCTGGGTTCACACCATTCTCCTGCCTCAGCCTCCCAAGTAGCTGGGACTACAGGTGCCCACCACCACGCCCAGCAAATTTTGTGTACTTTTAGTAGAGATGGGGTTTCACTGTGTTAGCCGGGATGGTCTCGATCGCCTGACCTCATGATCCACCCACCTCAGCCTCCCAAAGTGCTAGGATTACAGGCCTGAGCCACGGCGCCTGGCCAATAAATTAAATTTGTTAATATTTTCTCATTTCATAATCTTAGCACAAAATCCCAAGATGGGGATAAGAGAATCAGAGGTCTTATTTGACTCTGCCTCTAACAAGCTGTGTGGCCTGCAAAAAGCCACTTAAATTCCCTGCAAACCAGTTTTGTCTTTTACCAAACAGAAAAACAAAAAAAAAATCAGATGTTCTACCTGCCTGGTAGAGTTATTGTAAACACTTAACACATTCTTACAAAATAACTAACTGAATAAGTAAGTATAAGAGAATAATTTTTTCAAAGAAGAAAAACACTTGGCCATTGCAGTTATCAACAACAAAAATGGTAGAGTGTGAATACTGTACTGACACTCATGCCAATAGGTCAGAAAATAGATGAGATTAGAATATAGGTAGAAGACATGCAGAATATATGCATCCTATATTTTCATAGACTTTATTTTTTAGAACACCTTTAGAATTACAAGAAACTGAATGGCAAGTATAGAGAGTTTCTGTTTATCCCCTGCCTCCACATACTCACAGCCTTCCCCATTATCAGGATCCCACACCAAAGTGGTATATGTGTTACAATCAATGAACCTATTAGTGATACATCATTACCACACAAAGTCCATAGTTTATATTCCGTTTTTACTCTTGGCATTGTACATTCTATGGGGTTTGACTAATGCATCATGGGAGTATCTACCACCATAGTATCATAAAGAATCATCTCATTGTCCTAAAAATTATGTGATCTGCCTACTTATCCCTCCCTCCCCAGTAACCCCTAGCAACCACTAATATTTTTACTTTCTTCATAGTTTTGCCTCTTAAAGAATGTCATATAGTTGGAATCATATAGTATGGAGGCTTTTCAGACTAGCTTTTTTAAGCAATGTGTATTTAAGGTTCCTCCATATTTCTCATAGCTTGACAGCTAATTTCTTTTTAATACTGAAAAACAATATTATCTTAACATGTTACAGTTTATTTATCCATTCACCTACTGGAGAACATCTTGGTTGATACTAAGTTTTGGCAATTATTAATAATGCAGCCATAAGCATCCATGTGCAGATTTTTATGTACACATATTTTAACCTATTTGGATATATGCCAAAAACAGTGTGATTACTGGATCATTGGTAAAAGTATGTTTAGTTTTGTAAGAAACTACCAAACTTGCTTCCAAAATGACTGTATTATTTTGCATTTCCTCAGCAATGAATGAGAGTTCCTGTTGTTCCATATCCTTGCTAAGTCGTGTTGTTAATGTTTTGGATTTTCATCATTGTAATAGTACATAATGGTATCTCATTGTTTTAATTGGCAATTCTCGGATGACATGTAATGTTGAACATCTTTTTACATGTTTATTTATTATCTGTATATATTCATTATTAAGTTGTCTGCTTAGATCTCTTGCTCATTTTCAAATAGGGTTGCTTTTTTTTTTCCTTTTCAACTTTTATTTTAGATTCAGGGTGTCCATGTGCAGGTCTGTTACAAAGGTATATTGCATGAGTTGAAATCTGGGGTATGATTTAACCTGTCACCCAGGTAGTGAACACAGTAACCAATAGGTAGTTTTTCAGCCCTTGTCCCCTGCCTCTCTCTTCCCTCTAGTAGTCTCCGTTGTCTGTTGTTACAATCTTCTTTTTTATTTTTTATTTTATTCCATTTTTTTTGAGACAGAGTCTCGCACTGTTTTCCGGACTGCAGTGCAACGACGCAATCTCGGCTCACTGCAACCTCTGCCTCCTGGGTTCATGCAATTCTCCTACCTCAGCCTGCCGAGTAGCTGGGATTACAGGCACACACCACTACACCCGGCTAATTTTTTTGTATTTTTAGTAGAGACGCGGTTTCACTATGTTGGCCAGCCTGGTCTCAAACTTCTGATCTCGTGATCCACCCTCCTCAGCCTCCCAAAATGTTAGGATTACAAGCGTGAGCCACAGTGCCCAGCCTGTTGTTCCAATGTTTATGCCTACGTGTACCCCATGTTTAGCTCCCACTTACAAGTGCAAACATGCGATAATCTGTTTTCCGTTTCTGCATTAGTTCACTTAGGATAAGGACCTTCAGCTGCATCCCCATTGTTGCTAAGGATATTTGTTCTTATGGCTGTATAGTATTTCATGGTGTATATGTACCACATTTTCTTTATTTGATCTACTGTTAATGGGAACTTGGATTGATTCCATGATTTTGCTATTGTAAATGGTGCTGTGAGAGCATAAGTCCTTTTGGTAGAACGACTTGTTTTCTTTTGAGTATATACCCAGTAATGGGATTGCTGAGTCAAATGGTAGCTGAAGTCTTAGTTTTTTGAGAAATCTCCAAACTCCTTTCCACAATGCTAATTTACATTCCCACCAACAGTGCATAAATGTCCTTTTTCTCAAAAACCTCATCAACATCTGCTTTTTTTTTTTTAACTTTTTAACAAAGCCATTTTGACTGGTGTCTCATTATGGATTTGATTTGCATTTCTCTGATGATTAGTGATGATTAAAAAAAGTCTTATATGCTTGTTGGTTGTTACACACTTTCTTTTGAGAAGTGTCTGTTCATAACTTTGCCCACTTTTAAATGGGGTTGTTTTTTGCTTGTAAATTAAAGTTACTTATAGATTCTGGATATTAGACCTTTGTCAAATGCAGAGTTTGCAAATATTTCCCTATTCTTTAGGTTGTCTGTTTAATCCCTTGTTTTCCGGACTGCAGTGCAATGACGCAGTCTCGACTCACTGCAACCTCTGCCTCCTGGGTTCACGCAATTCTCCTACCTCAGCCTGCCGAGTAGCTCGATTACAGGCACACACCACCACAAGCTTCTCTTGCTGTGCAGAAGCTCCTTAATTAGTTTCCACTTATCAATTTTTGTTTTTGTCATAATTCCTTTTGAAGACATAGTCATAAATTATTTGCCAAGGCCAATGTACAAAATGGTATTTCCTAGGTTTCCTTCTAGGAATTTTATAGTGTGAGGTCTTACATTTAAGTCTTTAATCCATTTTTATTTAATTTTTCTATATGGTGAGGTAGGGGTCCAGTTTCATTCCTCTGCATATAGTCAGTTGTCCCAGTACTATTTATTGAATATGGGGTCACTGCCCTATTGCTTATTTTTGTCAAGTTGGTAGAAGATCAGATGATTGTAGGTGTGCAGCTTGATTTCTGGGTTCTATATTCTGTCTCATTGGCCTATGAGTCTGTTTTCATACCAGCTCATGCTGCTTTGGTTACTGTAGCCTTGTAGTATAGTTTGAAGTCAGGTAACGTGATGCTTCTGGCTTTGTACTTTCTGCTTAGAATTTCTTTGGCTCTCAGGGTTCTTTTTTATTTCATATGATTTTTAGAATAGATTTTTTTCTAATTTGCTGAAAAATAATTTGGTGGTTTGATAGAAATAGCATAGAGTCCAGAAGTTACTTTGAGCAACATGGCCATTTTAATGCTATTGATTCTTTCAATTTGTGAGCATGTAATATTTTTCATTTATTTGAGTCGTCTCTGATTTATTTCAGCAGTGTTTTGTACTTCTCCTTGTAGAGATATTTCACCTCCTTGATTATATGTATTCCTAGGTATTTTATTCTCTTTGTGGCTATTTTAACTGGGATTGAATTATTGATTTGGCTTTCAGCTTGAACGTTATTAGTGTATAGAAATGATACTGATTTTTATATATTGATTTTGCATCCTGAAACTTTACTGAACTTTGTTTATCAGGTCTAGGAGCCTTTTGGCGGAGTCTTTAGGGTTTGCGGGGTATAGAATCATGTCATCAGCAAAGAAAGATAACTTGACTTATTTTCCTATTTGGATGTGTTTTATTTCTTTTTCTTGCCTGATTGCTCTGGCTAGGACTTCCAGTACTATGTTAAATAGGAGTGGTGAAAGTGGGCATCCTGGTCTTGTTCCATTTCTCAATGCATGTAATATGGATTGCTGTGTCCACACCCAAATCTCATCCTGAATTGTAGTTCCCATAATCCCCATGTGTGGTGGGAGGGACCCAGTGGAGGAAAATTCAATCATGGGGGAAGTTTCCCCCATGCTATTCTCGTAAGTTCTCACAATATAAGATGGTTTTATAAGAGGCTTCCACCTTTGCTCAGTTCTCATTCTTCTCCTTCCTACCATCATGTGAAGAAGGACATGTTTGCTTCTCCATCTGCCATCATAAGTTTCCTGAGGCCTCCCCAGCTCTGCAGAATGGTGAGTCAATAAAACCTCTTTCCTTTATAATTACCCAGTATCCGGTGTTTCTTCATAGCAGTGGGAGAATGGACTAATACAGAAAATTGGTACCAGGTAGTAGGGTGCTGCTGTAAAGACACCCAAAAATGTGGAAGCAACTTTGGAACTGGGTAACAGGCAGAGGGTGGTACAGTTTGGAGGGCTCAGAAGAAGACAGTAAGATGTGGGAAAGCATGGAATTTCCTAGAGGCTTGCTGAATGGCTTTGATCAAAATGCTGATAGGGATGCAGATGATGTCTAGGCTGAGGTGGTCTCAGATGGAGATGAGGAACTTATTGGGAACTGGAATAAAGGTAATTCTTGCTATGTTTTAGCAAAATGACTGGCAGCATTTTATCTTTACCCTAGAGACTTGTGGAACCTTGAACTTGAGAGAGATGATTTAGGGTATCTGGAGGAAGAAATTTTCAAGAAGCAAAGCATTCAAGACATGATTTGGATGCTGTTAAAAGCATTCAGTTTTATGCATTCACAAAGATATGGTTTGGAACTGGAACTTAAGTTTAAAAGGAAACCATGGCATAAAGGTTTGGAAAATTTGCAGCCTGACAATGCAATAGAAAATAAAAACTCATTCTCTGGGGAGAAATTTAAGCCAGCTGCAGAAATTTGCATAAGTAAGAAGATGCTGAATGTTAATCACCAAGATTATTAGGAAAATGTCCCCAGAGCATGTCAGAGAACTTCATAGCAGCCCCTCCCATCACAGGCCTGGGATGTGGAGGGAAAAATGGTTTCATGAGCCAAGCTCAGGGACCCCCTGCTCAGTGTAGCCTTGTGACATGGTGCCCTTCCTCCCAGTGCTTCAGCTCTAGCAGTGGCTAAGAGTGGTCAATGTAAATATACAAAACTGTAATACTAAACACAAAAAGATAAACCTCCTAGAAGATAATATAGGGGAAAATATAGACCTTGGATTTGGTGATGACTTTTTAGCTATATGCCAAAGGCATGATCCACAAGAGAAATAATAAGTTGAACTTTATTAAAATTAAAACTTTCTGGTCTACAAAACACATTTTCAAGAGAATAACATTATCTATCTATCTATCTATCTATCTTGTACCTTTCTATATGCCTTCTCTATATGTGTTCCCTGAGATACATATGTATATGTGTGTGTATATATACATACGTATATATGTGTGTGTATATATATACGTGTGTTTATATATATGTGTATATATACGTATACAGACACACACACCTATACACATACTCTTAAAACTCAACAGTAAGAAAACGAACCCAGCCCTGAACAGCTCCTAACGAAGGGTGAGTGAAGTCACTGCAGGACAACCCACTCTTGCCAGGGACCTCTGGAATCCTAGCTACATGACCCTGATAGGCATTCTAATTTAATTCATGCAGCAACTTTGGTCAAAGAAGTTAGGTAACCTGCCCAATGCCTCACAGGTAGTAGAATTTCAATTCTAGTGGTAACAATTTAGTTCCCAGCCTGATTGGTTCTAAAAGCCAAAGAATCAGAAGAGAGAGAGAAAATAGATTGAATGAGCTCCTTTCAGAGGAAATGAAATTATCCCAGAGGGGAAAAATGAAGTTACGACACTGAAGTAGATGAAGGGCAAAAGAAAGGATTTTGACAAACCCAGAATAGGAGGCAATCAAGAAAAACCATGAAAAACAAACAAAAGACTAGGCATAGAAGAAATTTTTTTAAAAGTTTGTAAATAAGGGAAAAAGAAAAGGGGGAAATTGAACCTCAATGTGCATGAGTTAAACATTCCTGAAGACAAAACACACGTGACAGTAAAGTAACATCAGGACACGGAAGAACAAATTCCTTAGGAATTCAAGATAAGCATTTTAGAAAAAGGAGAAGGGAATAAAATTGACATGTTCCATGTGTTCTTGGAAACACAAATGCGATGTAAATAGGTGATAGGTGGCTATATGAAAATGCCTATAAAATGTGCTTAGACCAATAGGAGGGCTCATTCTCCACCACATAAAGCCTTTGGGTATTAAGTTAGTGTGGCAACAACTAACATGAGCAGTGAGTATCATTCTGGATCTCTGAAGTCCTCAAGGTTTTGTTTCTTACAGTGACTTGGTGTGGACAAAGCTAACTGTGGAGTAAGACAGACCTAGTTTTCATGCTGATCCGTCATTTCCTCATGTGCCTTCAGGCAAGACTCAATCTTTGTCAGAGTCTGTTTTCTCACCCATAAAACAACAGCCTTTTTGCTGGGTTCTGGCAACATTAAATGAGATAATGTATGTCGTGTTTTGCCATGTGCTCAATAAACAGTCACTATAACTACTAACAGCCTCATGTTCGAACTACAAGGACTTAATATTTCAAATGGAACACTGTAACCAAGAGCAGAGATAGCTGTCTTCGAGACTTGTGACCTGTGAAATTACTGGATCCTGGGAGACACAGCTGTACAAAATCATGTAAGCCTCATCATTCAGAGAATCCAAGTCTCTTTCCCAAAAAGTGGAATGGGTACTGAGTAGGCCTGGCTCTTCCTTAAAAAGTGAACGTGAAAACTGTGTTTAAGTGGAAAACTGGACAATCCCTCTTCCACTCACACACCACAGCAACTTTATTCTTCTAATAATAGCCTGAACAAACTGATTGCAAATCAAAACTGCTATTAGAAAATTCCAGCTTCTCCCTGAAGCTCTGCTTAACTGCATTTAGGGTCACAAATATTTTTTCTACTAACGCTATAATCTAGCAGTTCACTGACATTTACAGTCAGAACTTTCTCATTTCCTCTTGGTTTTCAGGGGAGTAATATGCAGGAACATGCTGCTTGATTTAAAATTTTAGCAGTATGGTGATACATACTGATCTTTCTCCCCTTCTTGGATTTTTCTGTACTTGGTTGACTCGCAGCCCTGTGGGAGCTCAATGAATAAATGGACTAAATTCTCTCCTCACCATTGTCTTAAAAATATCCTGGTGCTAACTGGGGTACTTAAGATGGAACATTAACTCTTTCAGGCCACCAGGGGCTTCTCTGAGGACTCAAGAGGTTAAATATAACAAGAAACAAAAATGGTTACGCAACTTTTTGCCTACTTTGAAAGGCAAAGTTTGCTCATATGTATCTCTTTTTAAAAGAACTCAACTGTATTGTTTAATACCACTGCAAACCGTAACACCATCCTGTGTTTCCAACTAGTACAAAATTCGGAATTTTTTGAAGTTTGAATTCTATCTCAAAGCGGCCTACATACAAGTTCCAGATTAAACTTCTTAACATATAACTATTGTTATGGATCTGCTCACCACTCACAGAGTAATATGTAAATCCCTCCAAGTGGCCTATAATGTCTTTCAAAATTTAATTCTCTCTTTTAGCCCTACCTTCAATCAAAAACTAGCCAAGGCCTCTGACTCTCCTGAGGTGAAGGTGAGTAGGTTAGAGGTTCAAGGAAAAGAATTCAACCTTACACAGCTGGTGCTATACAGGCTCCATTTGAAAGCTCCCTTTGCATGGGATCTCCTGGCTTTTTGGAAGAACCTTCCACAGAGTGCCTAATGGTAGCATCCCAGACATGAACCAGGCCCCTTCTTTATGTGGGTACTTAAGGTTCTGTCCTCAGCTTCTGGAATTCCAGCAGTTTATCCCACCTAGACTCTCTATCATGGTTTATTGCTGTTCCAGGCAGTCCTCTCGGACCAGGTACTCCTTAAAATAACCCCTGGCCCACTCACACACCCACCTAGCCCATGGGAATTTCACACACATTACTCACTTCCAGGCAGTACCAGTCTAGCTGGCTGTTTAAGCTGAAACCCCAGGAGACACACATTAAGGGAACCATGTGTCCCTCTTAAAGCACCCCAAACCACCTGAAGATGGAAAAGACCATTCTCCTTTTCCTTGCTGATGGAATAGGAGTGGGAAACGGAAAGCTCAAAGACGATTACAATGGAAAAATGTTTTCCCTTACCCAATTATTTAATTTCTCTTCCAAACCTCAGATCCTACTATTTGATAGATGGTCATTGGAAAAAATGCTTTCTTAAACTTTTAGCATGTTGTGTATAGGTTCATGGCAACTCCATTTAGAATGTTGGTGACTTGGCCTGTAATGTAATATTCCAGTCCTTTAGGGCTCTCAGGCAAAAAAAAGACCAAGAAATCACATTTGAATACATGCTATATTAGACTGAGTGTTTGTTCAACACTTTCTGCATTTTCTTTTTTCTTTACTTTGATTATTTTGTCATCTCCCTAAAACCTTTAAACCACTCCCAAAGGCACATGTTAGAACACACTCTCCCCACCCATATATTGAGGAGACCTCTGTTTTAGAAACTCTTATGGTGTTCATACTCTCCCTCATGGTCTAATGATTTCTAGGAGTCTAGTGATTTGTAAAGTTCTTATACCTCTTTATGGATCATAAGCTTCTTGAAGAAAGGATTGCTTCTTCACATCTATCTCAGTGAACTCTGCAGCTCATTAAATGCACTGCAAACTTTTTTTAAATTTCTAAAATGTTCGACTTCCTATGAGACCTATCATAAGATTCAGCAATTACACTCCTAGGTATCTACTGAAGAGGAATGAAGATATGTGTTCACACAAAGAGTTGCATATGAATGTTCATAGTAACATTATTGATAATAGCCCAAAATTGGAAACAACACAAATGTACATCAACTTGTGAATAAACAAAATGTAGGACATCCATACAATGGAATACTATTCAGCAATAATGAAGAAACAACACACTGATACATGCTACAATACAGATAAACCTTAAAAACATTAGCAAAGTGAAAAAAGCCAGACACAAAAGATGACATATTGTATGATTCCATTTATATTAAATATGCAGAAAAACCAAAACTACAGAGATAGAAAGTAAACTAGTGGTTACCTGGGCTCAGGTAGGAATGGGGATTAACTGCAAATGGGCATGAAGGATACTGCAGGAGTGATGAAAATGTTCTGAAACTGGATTATAGAGATGGATGCACAACTCAGTAAACTTACTAAAAATCATGGCTTGTACACTTAAAATTAGTGAATTTCTAATACGTAAATTATAATAAAGTTCTTTTTTAAAGCCTACAGGATTTGGAGTATTTTGGTTTTTTGATGTCAGCTTTTCATAGGTGTTAATGCTGCTAAAGCCCTGAACAGTTCAAAATAGAAGAGAACAGGGCCTCTGGGCCTACGCTTTGCTCACAGAGTCATAAACAAACATATTGCTTCCATTTCAAAAGTCAGAATTCTTAAAATTTCACATGAGATCAGATCACAGTTAGATTGAGTGCAGCTGCAATGCACCAATGGTTTTCTGGCAGTGAAAAGAGCTGATGGTCTCCCCAAGTGTCTGGCTTAATAATAAAAAGTGACTTAGGCACTGAGCATTAAAATTTCCTCATAACCTGAAAATCTTGTCATTGTGGGATTTAAAATCCTAAATTGGATCATCGTAGCAAAGTAATTTAGAAATCAATCAGCTTCATGTGTAGAAAATGAAAACTGTGGGATCAATGTTTCCCCTAGATATTTAAAATAAAATCATACTTTTAAAATGGTATATACTTTGGCTCTGGTAAATATATATTTCATGTAAGAAAATAGATACAATTCATTTATCACTAGAGGAGATTTGGAAGTTCCATGCAAGGCTTGAAATGCTGTGGGTTTTTTTTTAAGTGTAACAATTCTAATTATTTTAACTAGTTATATTTTAAAACAATTTTGCTATTTCTATTGTTATGCAACTATCTATAGAAAAGCATCTAAATGCATTTGAGTGAACTGTGATTTGGTCTCCATAGAATTTTCACTAAGCATCCATTTATGAGCTTATATTATAATGGTAGTAATTTATACTTCTAAATTCCCAGGGTTCAAATTATTTGTAAAGCAAAAACTAAACATTGTAAAATTATCACTACTCAAAAGAATATAGACAACATTTTTAATTGTATCCAATGCAAACACTGTCCATTGAGTAATAATTATATACTTAACACAATAATAAAATGTATCAAAATCCTCAAATATCCACAGCTATATCACTTCATAACCACACTAGGGGGGAGGTTTAGTGTTTTGTACCTCCAGAAGGCATCAGGATTTAAACCTCAGGCTCAGTCAATTTCAGAAAGGAGGAATGTATAGCAGGAAGTTCTAACAGTAAGTTCATCTTCCTATTTAACTATGCTGAGCTCAAGAAAACAACAACCAGCAGCCAACCCACCCAGGTTTTAACACACTAATCCAATAATTTTTTGTTGAGCATCTACTGTGTGGTGATACCACTGTCATTGTTCACATGAGGTTACACTGTAGTGGAGAGAACAGATTTATAAATTAAAATAATCACAAGTTGTGAAAATTCTATAATGGAAACAAACAAACTGAGAATAATGAAGGCAAGTGGTAACAGTAACGACAGTAGGAACTAATTCTGCACAGTGCAAATAGTGGTACCATTGGAATAGTGACAGAGTATGTCTGTCTCTAGACAGAAAAAGCCTGAGGCAGGAAGTAGCTTGGCATTTTCAAAGAACTCAGAACTTTGCTAGAGAAAATAGTGAAGCAATGAGTCTGACAACTTAAGCTGAAGAGACAGATGCAGAACTTGAAGAACTTTACGCAGAGTTTGAATTGCATTCTAGGTCAAGGACTCACATAATATGATTCATATTGTGAGAACATTTGTCCTCTGGCTTGAGAATGAATTGATGAGATTGAGAATGGCAGAAGGCTGACCAGTTAGGAGACTGGAAGGAAGACATTATAGTGGATTTAACTAAAATGGAATCAAGAAAGAACAACTAAAGTAGATAGATTAGAGAAAGAGGGAATATAAACAGCTATATATTTGGACTTAAAATTCACAGTATTTACAGATAAATTGGACACTGTGGATAAAGGAGAAGAAAGAATAGCATAGCATGCTTTACCCACATCACCTTGGATTCCTTTTAACCATTGTGTGTACACCTCCATCTCCTTCTTGGTGAATCTCTGCTTCCATTAGCCAATACTTATGATTTCTTTGGAGGACTGCTCTTGAGCTACTGGAGCCACTTGGCTCACAACAGAGAGAGCTCAGAATCTGGGGATGCACATTCCCTTGGAAGTTTTTAACCAGTGATTAGTGAGTATAGGAGTATGAAAGCTCCCACTAGGGTCAAGACAACCTGGAGATTTAAACTGGAGTCTTGAGTTTCCCTGAGAGATCTGGTGGAATCCACATTTTATGGGAACTTTTCCTGAGATCTCATTCTTGCTGGACATCTTCTTCTCCCTGTTCTGTTTCCATAACTTCCTTACCAGTCTCCCATGATTCTTTCCTTAGTAAATCATTTGCAAGGAATCCTGTTACAGGGCCTGCTTCTAGGGAACCTAACCCAAGACAGGAAGTCAATTACTCATAAATTCATAACTTTACAGATGAATACTGGGGTGATGGGAGAGTTTGTAATCAACAGTAGTATTTTAAATGATCAGTCACCTTAATGTAAATTCTCTTGCTCCAACTTCCTTTTCACTGACCTCTTATACCTTAAACTTCCTCATGTCTCTCTCCTCTATTATATTTTCCTGATAAAGCTCTAACCCTAGATAAATCCCAGTGCCTGCCTATTCCACATCTGCACCTGCAGTGATCATAACTGAAGAAAATCACATGAGCATGCTGACTGGTCTCATACAGGGTTTATGGCCGCTTATCTCAAGCAGTCCTTTCCCAAGGTCAAGAAATGCTATTTATAGTTCTATATCCCATGATCCCAAAATTTTAGAAAAACATTTTACATCTTTTCTTCCCTTCTCAAACCTCTAATACTTTCTCCTCCCATCCCCCACCATTCTGATGGTATTGTTTCCTATTTCACTCAGAAAGCACAAATAGTCAGAAGAGAACTTTCTCACGGCTGTATCTGAAGGCCTTTGCACTTGTTCCTCTGCCTGAAACTCTTTACCTGGGCATGTTCATACATCACCCTCTCACTTCCTTCATGTCTCTAATGTCACCATATTCATGAGACCTTCTCTGATCACGCTTGTTGATTTCTTTTGAACCAGAGCTCTTATTATCATTAGGAATATTATATATTTGCTTTTATATGTTCTAATTCTCTTTCTCCTTCCTCTGAGCTCCACAAGTTTAAGAGTGTGTGTGTGTGTGTGTGTGTGTGTGTTTTCCACTGCTTTGTCTTCAGGACCTAGAAAAGAATCTGACACAAAATGGACTTTCAATCATTATTTGCTGAATGAACGAATGTTAAAGATACCTTGAGACATCCAACTCTCCAACCAAAGAATCAGGTCCATTGTGCAACTCCATTTTCTATAGTGGGTGAGCACTCTTATTATTTAACTACATTATTATTATTATTATTGCAATTACTTTCCAGTTTATTTTCTCTTTAGCTCCATATTCCAGTTTCGTAAGTGGCACTGGACATTTAAATTTCAAGCACAGTTTTGCCTATTTAAATAATCTATAATTACTTAATATATATAGTATGATATAAACATTATATTGTATAATAGCTGTTATACTGTATTTTTATTTGTGTTATTTTTATTGTTATATTGTTATTTTTATCGTTTGGTGTTGGCTTTTTACAAATATTTTTCTGTTCAATAACTGCAAACTCTGTGTTTTCCATCAGCAACATTTTAGCCAAATGCCTATCACTTTGAAAAACTAGAAAGAAGTCCTGACAAGGAAGATAAGTATATTCTATTTAGTACCAAATATACCTTCTAAAATTACAAAATAACTATTTTGTCAGGTCTATGTAACACAACTGGAGGCACCTTTCATGGTCAGTTTGCTACATTTTGGCTCTTCAGAATTCGGTATTGAAGAGCTCCTCACCCTTCTTTAAACAGGTAAACTTAAAACACACAGGCAGACACACAGGGACTTGTAGAGACATACCGAACCAGGTATTAAACCTGTCTAGCAGGTTAGCAGAGGCAAAGAAAGGTTAAAATTATGCCACAGGCACATAAAACACTTTCAACATTTGGCTGTCCAAAAATACTCAGTTTAGGCATCCCACTATATCTGTGTGAAGTATCAGCCTTTATTGATTATTTGGAGGAATGTTCTGGAAAGTAGATAAATTATTTTCCATGTTGGTTCACTTTGCCTCCATAAGTCATCAATCTAAAAACAGAAATAAGAAGAACCACTCCATGTAAAAACAGAATGACTTGCCCCAGAATTGGGACATTCATTTTAAAAGTGGGAAAGTTACAGAGGTGTTAGAGATCTGTCCAATAGATACTGAAGCCAGTCAATAGCAGAATTGGGCAAGAACACAGCTCAGGTAAACTCTTTCTACATTCCAGTATTTCTCAGTCGTATTCTCCAGGACTGCAAGTTTTTTCTTATGAAATTTTCTGTCTTAAGAAACTGAAGCAGTGTTTTACTAACTTGTCTATAAGTTGTAAAAATATTACTACAGAATAAAAGTTTTAACTTTATAACTGAGATAATTCAACATGAAAGCAATTGTCAGATGTAAAGCAATCAAAGAATATTCCTCAAAATTCAAGAAATTGCATGTTGGATCACACGATGGGACACTATTCTCTCCCTTCACTCACAAGTTGATTAGTAAGTGTCTTTAATCATTCCATGCCATGAGTCCTGTCCCACTGTCCCCAGCTCACATCCTCCATGAATAGAGGCTTTCCTACTGCCTCTTTTTCTTCAAAAGTTACCCTGAGTAGGGGCTTGGCACATAGCTCACAAAAAGGTGTCTTAAAGGAAACTAAAACCCTGTAGGAGATTTGTAAAATATTTCCCTTCCAATTCAATAAGCATTATGCACTGTCTACCACGTGCAATGTAATTTCTTAGGACTGCAAAACTCATGATTGTAATAATTAACATTCTGGCATGAGTGCACTTACAACCTAGAAGGGGAAACAGACAAGAAAAGTTCTAATATGACACTGGCTGCAACATGTGTTGTCATTGCAACTGCAGCTCAGATGTTAGAAACTGATTACCTGGCTAACATTCAAACTGTTTGGTGTTTCTTTTACTTTCCATTTTTATCTGTTTTTAAGATCAGTAAATGATATAAAATACCAATAGTAGAGAAGTTTTCAAATGTTTACATTTTAATCTTCTACATAAAAGTAAATTTCAAGATCTTCACAGTGTCTCAAACACATTAAGCAGGTGTTCAATTATGTGTTTAATGAATAAATAATTGAATGTGATACAAAATTCGGGATTGTCAAACTGCATGCCTGGAAGCTGATTTTGACTTAAGGATAATCAAGGACTGAATAGCTTTAATAAATTCCAGATTCTCGGTTTCAGGGATTAAAGAAGGGAGTAGTAATGGGGTAGAACACAAATTGATTACTTCTCAGAGGAAGATGCACTGGGCTGTCACTCAGTCAATCTGTGTAAGCCCTGGAAAGTCCTTCCTACCACTTTCTGATTACCTGGAGATACCTATTAGTCAGGAAACTAGTGGGGCTCCCTTCTTTTGGAAGCAGTGCAGGATACAGCCCTTACTGAGCCTGCTGATCTTCAGAAAAAAATCATTGCTGCCTCTGCGTGACAGTGTTCTTACACAGAGAAAGAAAAGAGCATTGAAGCAGCAGTGTAAGAATGATGTCCACACAACAGCCAAAGTTCTCAGCTAAGCTTGCTTGTTGTTGTTCTCACTGAAGACTGGCTAAAACCAAACAGGCCTTGAATAATGACAACATACAAATCAATTTTTTATCCTTAATGTATTTTGTTAAGAAAATATAAATTTGAAACTTAATAGTCAAATTTATTTTAAGCATGTGATAAGGAGACGTGGGATTAGTAATTTCAAAAAACCAATAGAATTGGTTAAAAATTCAACCCCCTCGTTGTTTTCATACGGCGGTTTTCAAATTTGTATAAGACATTTATCACTAAACCTTTGCATTTAATGAATACCATTATATAGATAAAATTAATTTTGTATGTCAAGGATGCAATAATGAAGAGCTACATTTCAAACATGACTTTGAATTTACCTAAGGTAAATCCATTATTTTACCCTCCAATTACTAGATAATTGACTTTTTAGCTGTGGTATAATTGATATCCTCATAAAAGACTTTCCATTAACCAATTTTAGAATAAAGCTACTGTAATACTTCTATACAGGATTTGATTTTCTCACTTAAATGCCTTTTCAGCTGCAAAATGCCTTTGCTTTCAGAGCACCTCTGTTTCATGAACTGTTACAAAGTAAAAAGTTTTTATGTGAACATTCTCTTGCTTAACCTTTCCCTGATACTGACATCAATGATTACCCCACTGAAAAATTACATCAAATGTTTGCATTTGAGAAGTCAATTTTCCCCCAGAGATTGGAGGGGAGAGGAGGAATTTAGAGTTGGGAAGTCAAAGATAGAGTGGGATTTGCTGAGAATACTCTAGGATATTATCAGTAGAAATAGGAAATTGCTTTTCACCATTATTACAGACACATCCTACAAAATCCTGAATCATCAGGAACACAAAGTAAAGGGGGTCAATTGTGGTGATGATTCTACTTATCACTGCTGGTTAGAAAGAAGTACTTTCACATGTATTTTTATACAATTAAGGACTGAGTTTATTTTTAAATGTTGGAGAAGGTGGCTTACTATCAGCCCACACAGTTTAGTCTTGATGAATCTTAATCAAGTTTTCCTCGCAAGACAGCGTGGGCTTTGCAATTCTTTTTGACTACTCAAATAGATGAGTGGCCTAAAGAAAAGCAGGAATAGGCGCAAACAGAAGACCTGCATGCCACAGTGGTGGCATATGGCTTTTAAATAAGGGCAATATCTTGGAAGTAACTACAGCACATGGCAGAGACTGGTGAAGTTTGAACTGACGGACAGCACATAGCAAGGGTAGATGTCTTCCCGCCCTGGTGTGGCTTGGGTGTCACAGGGAGAGATATGCAAGGCTGTTTTCTAAACTCCCACTGAAAAGATAGATACTTGGTCCTCCTGTTCTAAGCAAGAGCTCAAAATGAAAAGGAAAACAACTTCAGTTCTCATATTAAATTTGAGTTATGGTGCCATAGAGAAGCTGATATTTCCAGGAAGAGTTACAACAGCAGCAAAAACGGCCATTTGCTTCTAACTTTGAAAGAGTGACAGCCCACCAGGGTCTCAGTCTGGCCCACCTACCTGCAGCTCTCAGCTTTTTGCACAAAATAGCAGCTTCTTACCATTCTGTGACTTTTAACAAAAAAAGTGCAGTCTTGAAGAGGTTTCTTGGTGTAACATTAGCAGTTAATCAGATAATTGCTAAACCTCTTGCCAATAGCCTGCAGCCATTCACTGTTCTGAATAATAAGTGGATTATTAATTTCTTCATTCTAGCCCTGAGCCCCTGCTTCTGCTCCCGTGGCTGCTTCTCGAATCCCTGCTGTGTCAGCAGCCTCACTCAGATGCTTGGGCTTTCTATCTTTCACATAAACCAGGATGCAAATTGTTGCTTGTAGACCCCACAGGTAAATCCCTTCTAGCATTTAGAATGCAGAGATTGTGAACTCCTTTTTTTCCTCTAGGAAATTTGCTTTCAATTGTTCCCAGGTTATCAGAATCAGACCACAGTAGAAGAAGACAGCTGACACTGTCCATTTCTACAACAACCATGATTGTCTGGCATGAAAGAGGCAGCCCAATTTGCATAGTGTCTGGGTAGCAGTAAGGTTGATTCCTCATTTCACTGTGAATCCCTTAATTGAGCAGCTATTGATGATAAGAATTGCAATAGATGCTAGAGGAGATACAAAATAAGATAGTGATCCTTGTGCTGCAGATATTACTGTCTTGTAGAGGGAAGAGATCCCTACATAACTAAAATGTAAGCAAAAATTAGATAAGTGCAAAAGAGAAGTAAAGAAAACTGTACTACAAGAAATTCTGAGAAGGGGAATTCACAGCCTGTTGTTTGCGTGCCGCAGCAAAAGTGTCATGCAAAGGGTTGTGTTTGAAGCCAGGAGATAAGCAGCATGGACTGGACAGGAAAGATGAGAAAGATACTCTAGGGAGACAGGAGAACTGACATCAACTGAAGCCTTCCATGGGTTCAAGCACTAATCGAGTTTTTTGTGTGTACTAGGCACTGTACTGGACTCTGGAAATACAAGGATAAATCAGCCACAGTCCCAGCCTTACTGAAGAGACAGACAATGAGGTAATTATTATAGTACCACGTGATACATACCAAAGAAATAAGCTCAAAGCAGAGCAGTATTTTTGACTAATGCATGGAAAGGAAGAGAAAATGAGCATGGAAAAATAATGTAGGGTCATAGTGAAAGGCCACAAAAGCCAGGGTAAGGAATAACAACTCAGGAGCAGGATGTGGAATTGAGAAAAGAAAAGAAAAGAAAAAAGAAAGCAAGCAAGCAGATTCATGAAATAAATATTTCACAGGGAGATTCAGTGGGGGGTGATGGTGAAGGAGAATAAAAGAACTTCTAAGGTGTCTTAGAAGTTTCTTCAACATAACTTTTGTAAAACCAAGCCCTAAATGGTACTCTTCAAAAATATTAGGAGTTACTCTTAAGATTTCCCAAATTAAGCAAAAGAGGGGCAGAAGGATGGAGAATAATTCTTATATGAAAAACTATAGCTGGAAGTCAAGCAATTAACTTACTGATATGTAGAGCTAAAAAATAGTTTCAAAATCTATTAAATCACTTCTTCATGTTTCAACTAACAATATAAACTCAAAAGCGGGTAAATGGCTTTTCCAGAGTTATACAGTTGAGAATTGCTAAGACTAGATCCTAGAACAATTTCCGATTCCAATTCAGGGCCCATCCTTGTCATGGTTCTATTGTGCAATTTGATCTTACGTAAGGGTGACAACCAAGACCTCTGCACCAAAAGCAATATTCTGGCTTCTTTGGCAATCATCCTAGCGGTCTGGCTGCCATCCATCTGTTCTCCTTTTCTCCAGTCTTAACCCACTTCACCAGGCTACTAAAGTGATCTTTCTGAACAATAATCTGATCACATAATTCCCCTTCAGAAAGTCCTTTAGTAGACCTTTAATCTATATTGAATCAAGTCCAAATGGGCTGGCCAGTGCCTAGCCCCAGTGATCACACCCCCACCCTACACTTTACTGGACTAGACCTCTCATCTTCATACCTGATTTAGCCAGACAGTTTAGCAAACATCCCAGGACAGTCCATGTCTTTATGGCTCTACTGAGACTGTGTTCTCTGCTTGGACTCCTTTTACAAATAGAAAACAGACACGGGAGAGAGTTAGAGGTTCCCTGATAAAGAGCTATACTGAATATAGCAGAACACAGAAGAGGGAGGAGCTTTTTTTCTACTTGTCATGGTTAGGAAATGTTTCCTACGAACAGTCTGAGAGTCTTAGTGATGATGAGGTGTTTGACAGATGAATAAAATGGGCTCAGGATTTATAGCTGCTTTTGCACCCTAATGGCAGATTAGTTGTGACACAGAATACATGGCCTGCAAAGCCAAAAATATTATCTGCCCCTTTACAGAAAAGGTTTGCCAATCACTTTCTAGACTGTAAGCTCCTTGAGGTCAGAGACAATTTATTTTCTATACTTCTAACTTTAGTGTTTAGCATATAATAGATACTCAGCAAACGTTATTTGAATACATGAATCTTTTTAAAATGGAAATACTTTGCATATTTTACAGGTAAAAAGGCAAAGAGGCAAATGGAAAATTTTAAAGAAAGTCTCTTCAAAAATGTTTAAATTGAAAAAATATACTTACATTAGCTGGGTCAGCTCTTTCAATTAATATGGAACCTCAACTATATGCAGTAATTAATTTTCCCCTGGCTCTGTACAGCTGAGATTTTGCTTATCAGTGTTAGCACTGAATTTTTATGGAAGGACTCAAGTGCAAAGGTTCAATGAATGTGAGGTAGAAAAGTCCCCAAAGACGGCAAACTCTCTGCACCTATTTTCATAGCCAGCAGTGCCAGAATTGAGTAAGAAGAGTCAAAAGCTCTCCACAATCAAAGACCTCAGGAGAAGCCACCCACCTCATGGATGACATACTCTGCCTGCATATCTGATCATTTGTCTGAATGTCTCTAATGCAATGGCCAGCCCTGTACAGCCTGGAGCATGAATTTATCAAAAGGAAATTGGTTCCTAAATGTAAAACTCAATACATCAAAATCTACCAGGCAGACCAGAGAGAGACAGAAAGTAGATTTAATATTGCATTTGGCCATTATAGCCTCAATCCATCTGCCATCATTTACCTGAAGGCCTTCAGGGCAGCAGACGTGATAAGCAAAACTTTATTCCCCTGATGAATTTTTCAGGGCCACCCTTAATATTGAAGCTTTCAAGATGAGGAATGATTACATTTGACTGGTCCTCAAAGAGCTTTGTCACTAAACAGTCAGCATCTATGGGCAGGACTGCTGGAAAGGACTTTCAACCTGGTGCAAGCCATTCAGTCAACAAAATGTATTGGGCCAGAAGTCTAAGTTAGGCGTTTCAGGATATAAAAGATAGTATGGTAATAGTCCTTGCTCTTGGATAATCCATATAGGAAATGGAGAAAACAGATATAGAAGAAAAATATAGGGAAAGTCATATAGCCTAAGAATGAGTACAGATGAAGGAACTGCAGGTATCAGAGCTCTGGGGAGGAGGGCAGGGTTATTTAGAACATTCTCCATGAAGAAGACAGAGTTTAAAGGGTCATCTGAAAATGGCAAAGGTTAGTAGAGAAGAATGCAAGAAGGAAACTACAAATTGATGAGCCTAGTCCGAAATCTATGGCAGGGGGTAATAAGATGAAAGTGGTGAGATGTGGGCAGTTAATTAATTGCAAACAGTCCTTGAATCATGACATGAGAAGCACAGACTTTATAATAAGAATGTCTTACAGTTAAAGCAATGCTACCTTGCAAATTATTTTTACATGCATTATTTTCTCACAATAACCTTCTTCCTATAGATTGAAATCCTCCCTTACTGTTCCTCCCCCAGTACACCTCATCCTCAGTACTTCATCCACCTAACCTTCAAATACATGTTGAAGTGTCACCACTTCTGGGAAATAGTTTCCTGATTCCCAGACTAGATCAGATCCCCATCTTCCCACAATTTATTCTCAGAATACCATGTAAAATTCCCAAGGAAGACAATCCAGGGATGGGATGGTGGCTTTGTTTCCCAAACTTCCCAGGGAGTCAGGCCCTCTCTGGTCTTTTGTTCTACTGTGGCTTAAGGAATTTCCCTCATTCTCATGATCCAAAATGCAGCTCTGACCATTGTCCACATTCCAATCAGCAGGACAGAGGAAAGGGACTAAAACTAGAGACAAACGATATCCATCAGGTATCTAGAAACTGCCACATGTATTTTCATATTTATCCTGTTGATCAGAACTTAGTTACATGATCACACTTCACTGCCAAAAAAAGAAAAAAAAGAAAAAAAGGTTGGCTGATGTTTTCTGCATACAGCTTCAAATTCTCTTAGGTGGATGATGAGAAAAACAAATATTAGGCAACAGTTAGTAGTCCATTCCACAAGGCCAACACTTGACAAGCAGATTTCACTTGATGGCAAATCTATATTCCCAGATTCTTTCATTGGTCCATTTGCTTCAGCCGGTTATAGTATCTTGTCCAGAAAAGAGTTGAATTTAGTTTGCTCACCTAGGCATCCAAAGCATCTAGCACAGTGTCTGGTTTTTTTGTTTTGGTTTTGGGGTTTTTTTCAGACTAGCTTACAAAAAAAAAAAAAGTTTGTTGAATCAATGTTGGTAACAGGTCATATGCCAATTTTACAGAAGAAAATGTTGAGTATCCTTTATTCTTCAGGTTTGTGAAAGTAACGGATATAAAAGAACGAATAAAGTCATTTTGTGATGGTGAAAGCACTTCTGAATTTTAACTTAGTGCTATCTTTCAGACACTACACTACTCTCTAAATTGTATGTGATTGATCATGTACAAAATGTGACTTCCCAGCAATTTCTTCATCTGAATAAGAGAAAGCACTGCACAATAAAGGAATGCTTTTCTGAGTGTGGGAAATGGTACAGAGGGTGCGGAATGGGGAGATGAGACCAACTCCTGGAATCTTCAAGTCATACTAATAAAATCACAAGGTTATATGATCCCTTAGAAGACATCTAACCCAATAACCACCATGAGAATCACCTGAGAAAAATGTTAAATCACCCTTACTCTCTAAGCCCTAAAGCCTAGTGAATCATCATCTTCAAACATGGGTCTAAGTAAAAATTTCCAAAGATGCCTGCTTCAGACTGGCTATTAGCGTCCCCCACAAAATTCATATGTTGAAATTGTAACCACCAAGGTGATGGTATTAGTAGGTGGGGCTTTCAGGAGGTAAGCAGGTCATGAGTGAAAAGCCCTCACAAATAAAATTAGTGCCCTCATAAAAGGGACTTCAGAAAGCTCCTTTAACCCTTTTGTCTTATGAGGACATGGCAAAGAAAAAGAAAAAAAAAAAAAGACAGCTGTCTATGAAACAGGAAGAAGGCCTTCACCAGACACTGAGTCTGCCCACTCCTTAATCTTGGACTTCCCACCTTCAGAACTATGAGAAATAAATTTTGTTGTATATAAGCTACCAGTTTATGGTATTTTGTAGTAGCCAGAACAGACCAAGACAATGACTAGGTTACTTTTGTTCACAATTAAACCTGAAAACACTAAAATAATTCAACAACACCTCTCCCAACTCAATTCTATATTTAAATTCACTACAAAACTAGTTCTAATAGTTTATGGCTTGCTTTATGGCAGACATCCAAACTGGAGAGGAAACATTCTATTTTCTCCTTCCATAGCATCCTAAGGGAAGTTCAGCACATCTCAGGGGTATTATGGCTAGACTAGATATAGGCTTTAGTCCCTACAGACCTGAGTTCAGCCTGGATTTCCAGTTATTAGGCATGAGTCCTTGGGAAAATTTTTTAAACTTTCCAAGCTTCAGTTTTCTCACTTTCTCATCTGTAAAACGAGGGTTATTATAGTACAAACTCAGTAGGTTTGGGTTTTTGGGTTGTTTTTTTTTTGGTATCAAAACAAAATATGTAAACCATTTAGACAAATTGCAGATATTATTTCTTCCAATTTTTTAGAGCAACTATACCTAGTGTCAATTATATTTTTGTAGGAGTTAACTGAGAAATATCCTAAAAGGTTTGCAAAAATCTCATAAGTCATAAGGAAAAGGAATCTACGTAAACAGTGTGAAAGAGACAAGAAATGTTTATCATCATGTAAATGGGGAAATATACACTTGACTGGTTTGGATCCATTTTTTTATCTTTATGCTAATGTCAAGTGTCTGATATCTATGTATATTTGTGGACTTTTCATCAAGTCACAACAGACTTTTTTTCTTGATTAATTTGCCTGTGGAAAAGTGGTGACTTTTTAAAGTTAGACAATGCAGTTTTTCTTGTCAAAATGTTTTAAAACCACAGAGAAGCTCTATGAAATAGGAGGTTCTTTATATTTATAATGAATTTAGACTTTCAAGATCCAGGACCAGCTAATTCTTCTTAATTTCCTGTTTCCTATTGTCAACCAAAGATGAACCAGTACTAATGACCATGTTTTAAATGTAATCCGCAAATACTCAACAATAGTTTAACAGCAACTTCAAACATGAATGCTAGGGGACAAATTATACCCTGCAAGCTGAGCTACTATCTATTATTCTTGGTGAGTGCAGCCAAAAAAAAATGTGTTATTGGCACCAAATGAAATAAAAGAATAGAGCTTCACGATAATACCTGGCAGAGGGGGGGCGATGGGAGAGGGTGTCTTTCACAACTCCCGTGGCAGTGTACTGAAACAGAAAAGTACTAAGGGAAGACAGTACAGGAAGATTAAATATGATCTTGAACAGTGATATCCCCAGAGATCTTAGGCTTTTTATTCTTCCAGACCTAAAAATTGTCAGGATTTTGAGTAAATCACAAAAGCAATTGTCATCGAGAGCATTCACAGCTGCTCAAACAACTATTTTAAGGCGAGGGAAGCTGGCAGGCAAAGTGAGCATTGCAGTAGGGAGTCAGTGAAATGAATAAGTATGGAGAATATAAAACACTGTTAAAAAGTAAGAGCTGCCACATTTGAGGCAATTCGGCCTCGGTGTTTACATTTATATAGAAGGCTGTTTATGGGATTGTCACAATGTATGCTTTTACCATTTTAATGCATAATGGTGTTGCCATTGAGGGTACTAGGAAGAAAATGATAGACCAGTTTCCAAGACAGACTCCAGGTTTAACTCCCTCATAATTTCTCAAATGCCTCAGACAGAGTTGAAAATTTTGTAGAGGAAAGTTCTGAATGACTAACGACCTCTAAGCTAAAAAGAAAATCAGAATTTAAAAATGATGACGCTGAAAGCAATAAAAAGGATACACATACACTCCAGACTTCTGCCTCCCATCCCTGTTCAGAAACCATACTCGCAAACTAAAGAAACTGAACTCAGTCTCCCCACTGATGTGATGGACATTCATCTGTAGTCATAAACATTTGGCAAAGCTGAAGTCAGTAGTGATTTTATTATAACATTAATTCACTTATCCAAATGGGATTACACACTGTGGTATTCCTTTAGAAGTTATACCAAATATTATAAGCAACATGTTTAGCTGTGTATTGATGTTCACTAACCTTTTGTGGCTTTAATTTCTAATATAAATTCCTATTAAAATTGATAGTTCACTCTGGGTTTATTGTAGATGGGGAATAAAGTTACCTTTAAAAAAAAAATCTGCTTCAAGGACATTTATGCTATAGTTGACTTTACAACAAGGGAAATAATATGGGTAATGAATAATATTCTGACATGATCAGCATTTTAATATGTGAACCAAAGCAAGATCAAAATATTAGATAGCTCAATGGCAATTTATTTTAACCACTTCTTTATTCATTTGACAAGTATTTACTGAATACCCATTTTGGACCATTTACTGGGGATACATCACTGAATGAGGATGTCCTGTGCACTCCATCACGTTGCTCAGAGTCTATTAAGGGAATCAGAGATCAAATAATTACAATAGGAGCCTGTTTTTGTTTTGTTCTTGGCAGCTTTGTTGAAGCATAATTGACATGCAATAAACTTTTGACACATGTATATACCAATGAGAATATCACTATACACTCAAGATAGTGAACACATCCATCACTTCAAAGTTTTCTCATGTTCTTTTGTAATCCTTCCTTCCTGAGTCTCCCCATATGCCTTCCCTCCAGGCAACCGCTGATCTGTTCTCTATCACTACAGGTTAGTTGGCATTTTTTAAAGTTGTAGAAATGAAATCATATAGTGTGTATTTTTATTCAGATGGCTTCTTTCACTCAGCGTAACTATTTTAAAATTCATCCATGTCGTTGTATATGTCAACAGCTTGTTCTTTGTATTGCCGGATAGTATTCCATTGTTTGAATGTCCCACAATTAGCTATTCTGTTGACCTGCGGTGGATATCTGAGTTGCTTCCAGGTTTTAGCTACTACAAATAAAGCTTCTACAAAGAAGCCTGGGTTTTAATTATACATGGGTTATAAGTGGACATGAGAAGAAATGGAGTTCAGACCAGAGGGAAAATCAAGTGGCTGTACTTTGGAATAAGCCTAACACTTCAGATAAGAGGTAAGGGGATTTTGCTTTCAATCATCTTCCTTGTTTTTGGCAGGTACAGGGATAGGCTAACCTAAAGACACAAAGAGAGGTTAACAGGTACTTTACGAAGCCTTCTCAGAGAGTCCACATTCACAGAAACTATCTGCACGCTGTAAAGGCATGGGAATCTACCTTCTGTTTCTTGAAGAGAATGAATGCTTTGATCTGTGTATATTTGCTGCTCTCTTGAGTATAGCCACTTATCAGCTTTATCTAGGCTGATGTCATCAGAAACCAGGAACTATGCCTCATACATCACTAAATCAACCTCCATTGCAGTACCTAGCACATTGGATCCACTTAGTAAATATTAGTGGAAGGAAAAAAAGAGGGAAAGGGGGAAGAGGGTGAAGGAGAGATTACATAATGGTAAAATCAATGAAGATGGAGGTATACTAAATAAAAATCTTTCGGTTATTTATTTTGGCTAGCAGCATGGATAAAATCAGACAAATGCTATAAATACTTGCATAATCCTAAAAACATTTTATGATCATTTCTATGATCTCGAAATAAGAGGAAAACCCCATGGGCAAGAGGGCCTTCTTGGTGGAATACCAGTTTGTTCACACCTCCATCAGCACCTTTTTCTCTTCACTTTACATTAAATAACAAAATGCTTTAATTTTGTCTATGAAAGAATCTCTGATTGGTTTAATTGACGAGAGATTCCTTTCTCTTTAAGTCCACGCTACTTTGTCCCCCACCTCCTTCTTCTATGGTCCTTATCCCATTAAGCCTTGTACTATTAGTAGTCATGTATTTGTTATTATCTATCTTACTAAACTGTAATATCCTTAAGGGATCTGTCTTATTCATCTCTGTATTTTATCTAGAGGCTTTCAGAATGACTTGAAAATAGTAGGGGCTTAATAGATGTTTGTGATTAAATAAATAGATTAACAAATAAAAGAATGAAAATGTTCTAGTGTTTGCATTATGTGAAAGGCAGGAAGAAAGATGCTTTCCTTATATCTCAACAACTGTTTCTAATCTAATGTGAGAAAGCCCCACCAACATTATACACACTCTAGGGGAAAAGCTATGGGTAAGTAAATGCTATTGAAGTAGAAATGTGATTTTAATATAGCAAGTTATAAGCCACCAACTCTTTGGTTGTAATTAATCCAGGTAATTAGCCAATTCCCTAGGAGGATCCTGAATGAAAAAAAGAAACATAGGTTAGGCAAGTTTTGATGGGAAGAAATGCAAGGCAGAAGAGCCCTACTGCATCTGCAAAGACAATGAAGACCTCTGGCAGAAAATAGATTTTTGACTCCTGGATTTAGATTTAGAATGTTATGTGCATTTTCATAAAGTACATTTTCTCTAATATGACCCAATACTCTCAGTTGTTGACTAGTGCTGGGTAGAACAGGAATCTTGGCCCTCCCTTTGGGTACTAGGGCAGTAGGAGAATGTGTTTATGTTCTCAGAGGTTTGATCACATTATTGACTGACATTGAGTGTACTGTGGAGGACATCCCCTAAAACATTGTACTTATATTCATGAAGTTGTATTTCTTCTACTCTGTAATTATATCATTATGCTTTTAGACTTGAAAACTGGACTCTAGATTTATCTCAATTATTTAAATTGGGATGTACTCATTGCTCAAGAACACCCAACTCATGTTTGGAAAAATTTAAAAGCTCCCACATTTCTACTCTATTATATATTATGATCATATTATCCACTTCTACATAGACAAAGTAAAGCAGAAGCTAGTAGAAATCATCTATAGAAGAGCAATAATCTACTACAGTAGAAAATGAAGACAATAGAATACAGTATTCATATACTTTTTTTTCTTAATCTAGCAAACAAATATCAATTCTCTGCTTAGTTTACCTGTATGTACACAGCTAGAATAAGAATTCTAATTTAAGGAAATAAAGCCATCAATAGAACTGTTTCTTAACCAACCAGTATGCATTAAGCTGTTGTAGAGCAATGTACCAGGCACTGTGCCACACCTTGCTTTGCTTTAGCTGAGACCATGCAATTCAAGTTTTCCATCCTCTATATCGAGTCTAATAATTGCTTTTGTTTTGTATTCTTTTTCTCACATATTTCAACTTTACTAATTGTTGACGAAAACCACAGAATACTACAAATGAGATCTATTAGTTGCACCATTTTATTAATAGCATTTAACTTTGGCTGTTAAACTATTAACATATAATAAAAAGCTGCAATACTGCATTAGCAGGGTAAATGCATTCTAGTGACTAATAACAAACCATTCACAATTTACTAGGAGCTCAATTTAACCCAAATTATATTGTTAACAATATGCCTGGTTTACTCACATGAAATTTAAAAAAGCACTCTCAAGAATTAACATAACATACCTTATGCTGTTTATGTACACTATAACTCAGATAGAATGGGTAATATAAATTCCCAAAATTAACGCTTAAGCCAGTCTCTTCAGAATAGCTATCAATGTACAGCCTTACAAAATATATGCCCATCTCTTTCATTTTATCTATATGACTCCATTTGTACTTGGGTTTTATTTATGGTAGTAAAGTGAAATAGATCATATTGTCCCTGTTTGGAGATATATGGCGTTTTATAGGCTCCATGGTCTACCTATAAAATTAACAGAGTTTGATTGTATCATTACAAGTAATTGTAGCAATAGTCTTAAAATAGAAAAACCCTAACAAAACCTTTTACTTTTCACAGAAATCCCCTCTACGCCATTTCTAGAGAACAATCATACAAAATGCTAACACTTGCTGTGTTCTCACTATGTGTTACTTTACACCCATGAATACCCATGAGGATTTACGAAGCAGATGCTGAGACAGAGTCACAGGATAATTTCTCTGTGATCTCCTAGCTAGTAATGGGCAGATACAGAGCCCAGAAGAGCATCCATGCCAGCCGCAGTGCTTACCCATTATACTTGACAGTCTTTCAGCATCTGTGGTTAGGCAGTCTCTGCTTAAGCAGTTATGAAGAGGGATGCTTATTTTCTCTCTAGGCCACCCATGGTATTTTTTAACATCTCCTGTTCAGCAAGCCCTTCCTCTGTTGAATCTGTATAATTGATATGTATATCTATTGGTCCTGGATCAGCCTCTAAGAGCAGCTCAGAATAAATCAAATGCCTCTATTCATGACATACCCTCAAGTATATGAAAAGAGCAACCACATTTCCTTCACACCTCCTTTTTACAAACTAAACACTTACTAGTTCTGTCAACGCTTTTTATTATGACATACTTCCCATTCTTACCACATTCTGATTGCTCTCCCCTAACTACAATTGTTTGTCAACAACAATTTTACGTTGTGGCACCAAAACTAAAAAACAGTATTTCAAATATGAGTTGACCATTAGAAATAGTACTGGGAGTCTACCCTCCCTTGTCCTTGTCTCTGGTACACCAAAGAACCTTAGCATTTCTGATTAAATGTTACTTCTGACTTTCTGTAAGCCATGAGCAAATCCATGAAATGCATAGCATAATAAGAATATGAATGTGTTCTTTATAGTCTGCTTTTATTAAATAATGAAGATAAAATCATGGCTTAATTTAAAGAACATACACTTCAAGATTAGTATTTACCAGTAAACCACTTGCCTAGTGAGTGAGTCTAGATAGCTGCTTAGTCTTCCCATGTTGGTGAACATCATTTTACATCTAAGGACTTGAGAATTTTAGACCAAATCCTGCATACACAGCAATAGTCAACTATGGTACAGAATGTAATAGGCACCAGCTAATATTTCTGTCTCATTCTGACCTTAAAGTCAAGAAAATTATCGACATTACTGAATCAACTCTGTCCAAGCCTGTGCTTGAATATCATTTATATTAAAATTTTAAAAATAAACTATGTATTTATCTTAGTAAATTTTATTTTTTAGTTTGGTTGTGACCTCTGAATCCTTGCTTGGTTATCCAGGCATTAGCTCTCCCTCTCAGAGCAATGGTATCCTCAGATTTGATAGCATGCTATCTTTATCATTTTCAGGATCTGATAAGAAAGGGGGAAGCAAGACAAATCTCACAGTCCTGGCTATGCCACTAAAGCAACTGTTGAGCCCAGCAAAGTCACCAGGGCACAGAACAGCACAGTAAGGGAAAAGGGAAAGAGCATCAGTACAGGATCTGGAGACCAACCGGAAATCTAACACCTAATCAGGCCACTAAAGACACTATCACCTTTGACTACATCTTCTCTGCCTCTGGCATCTCTAAGAAATTAGATTTCAAAAATCAGAAACCCAAGAAGAACATTCAAATCTTCTCAAGATGTTGTAGTAAAAGGTTTATGATGCTCCGGAATAATGAACGGTAGTAATAATAATGGTCCTCATTATTAAGTGTTTACTCTTGGCCAGGCCCTTCATGTGAGATACTTCTTTAAATCCTACCAACACGCTGCTGAGGCAGATATTATTGTTATGCCTCTTTTACAAAAGAGAAAACTAAGCTACTTGCCCAGGATCCCGCAGATCAAAAGAGCAATCTCAGGATTTGCATCTATCAGTCTATCTCCAGAACCTGCACTCTATGACATCTTCCATACTATTATTCCATCCTCTAATACAGAAAGCAATGTTCAGTTCCTGTATTTTCTTCTGAAAATGGTTGCAACCATAGTTTTATTCTGATTTATTATTGCAGTCTAAAGTATCTAGAACATTTACTTTAATTCTACGACCAAGTAAGCCTACTACTACCATCCTGAGTCTCTGAAAACTTCCTTCTTTAGCTTAATACCTATATTTTTCTTTATGCAATTCAAGCTTTTTCATTTATCAATGTGCTAAGCATGTATCATGTTCTCATCATTATACTAAGAACCTGGGTAATGCTTAAGCTAAATCTGAAAGGTGTTTTGATTTGTTAACAAAAAGTCCTAATCACACATTCAACAGAGAAGACAAAATATCTAAACAAAATTGTTCTCAATGAATTATAAAATTATATATCTGATCTCTACTTAAAATAGGAGAGCCTAACTAGCAAACATACACATATTTATATGTCTAAAGTTACTCTGTATGTAGAAATAAAAGGGATCAGGAAAACTGCAGGTATCCTGCCAGGAAACTATCCTGTAATTATCTTTAAAACATTCGGTTATAATTTAAAATGCACTGCAAAGGATCCAAAGAAAAGAGCAAAACAAACTGAATTCTGCAATAGGTTGGTAGATTTGGTGACAGCTTCAACCCGATCCCCCCTGGCCATTAAATAAACAAAAAACAAGATTATATAAGAAACTTCCCAGCAAACACTTAAAGACATAATTGTCCAACCCTCTCAACTCGTCATGATTGGTTCCACTTACACTTCAGGGACTTTCTTATTGAATCAAATACTCCCTGATCACCAAAACTTCTGTTCTTGAGTCTGAAACTCATGAGGTTATTGGCAGCCAGAGAATCATCCAGAGCCTCATATGGCTGCCTAATGCTCCCCAAGCTCTTGTGATGTAGCTGCAACCAAGAGAGAGCTGCAAGCCAAGCTGACAGCCTAACAGATCTAGCACTCTGCCAGCACCAGAGCAGCCCTGGCTCTCTCATGATTGCTTCTGGAGAAATTCCCCCAGAAATTCTTTTTTAAAAAAGTGCTATCCCTGTCCATTTAGGAATATATTAATGTGGAAGTTTTCAGAGATGTATGCATAGAAAGAGGAGGACATCAAGAGAACTAGGAAAAGCATTGGCATTTCCCTTAATGGTGGTAGGATACCTCTTCGTGACCAGCTGTGTCAATCTCAATGTGAACTTGCTCTTTCTAGGCTGTAGGGGATGTTTCCGTGCCCAGTATTGAGACTGCTCCACTACAAGTTGGCATTGTTCAATGTCCTTTACTTCCTCCTCTATTATTGACTTAGCTGCAGGGTCAACTCAGATTCTAAAAAGACTAAAAGGGTCCTTGTTGAAGAGTAAACATAAAACCTACACCAGCTTTCCAATGCACAGGACTGAGTTGTGGCTAGTTTCTACCCCTAAGCAGGATCAGTTGGCCCTGATAACCACCCTTGAGGAAAGCACTATCATGTGTCTCATGTTTCCAATAAAAAAATTGAGACTCAGGGATGATAAAATTTTTGTTTAAGGTCACACAGTTACTAAGTGGATGGAGCAGAACTTGAATTTGACCTCACTAATGGCAGAGCTATATGACTTGAAGTAAAAATGCTCTCAATTTCCTACTTACTAGGATAAATGCTTAAGAAATCCAAATACAAATTGAATAGGCTTTCAAATGACAGCTTTTAACATTTTTTTACTTACAAGTAGCACAGAAAGGAACTATATAGGATATAAAGGTGGTTTCAGGTCTAGATTTTAGGAAATATTTTTGCTTTCTCAGTTTCTCAAACTTATTCTAACGATATATTACACTGTTTATTATCTACAAAGAGGATAAACAGGTAGAAAAATGTTTCTGACCCCTCACCAAAAGCAAATATAACCTCTTTTCCAAACCAGAAACCTTAGTCTGGACTTTGAATACTGATTTGGAAGCAAGTTTTTTAAAGAATTAGCTCAAAGCAGCAGGTTTGTAGCTCATATGACACGAGATGATCAATGACCACATTAGCTACTAATCTAAGGCATAAAACATGCATGAGGCATTAGCATGGAAATCTAACATGTTCCCACCCCAGGTGGCAGTGGATTTCTAATATGTTGTCCCATCTAATAGGAATAAACTTAAATAGCTTATTTAGAACTTCATTTACAAAGTTTATAATTAGAGTGATTTACTCAAAAGGCAAAGGAGGAAGGCAGATAGCTGGGTGGGGTGTTGAAATGTGAGGAAGAAAATAAAAGCCATTTTCAAAAAGCCAAACTCAACTTCTTAGTAAAAATGACTTTGCTTGTAATTTTGTCTTGCAGGACATTTACCATTCTTATGGAAGGAAATCTGGGTTAGGAAAAAGCATGAGTTCTAGAAGTTGAGTCTGGTTAGGGACCAATAAATAAATCCAGGACCCTGGGCAAGTTGTTTAATTACCCAAACAAAGGTTTCTACATTTTTAACATTTGAATAATAATTCCTGCTTTGCAAGGAATAAAATTTAACAAAAGCAAAGTGGTTAAATACAGTGCCTAACACTTCGGAGGTACTGAATTACTATTGATTTCACCCCTTACAGGATTCACCAGCAAGTTCCAAGATACAAACAAGGTCTCCTCTTCCCAGTTCTGCAATAGCAGGTTCTGATCTAGTCACAGATTTTGAGATATTATTTTTCTCACCTACATTCAGTGCTGGGACAATAGTTGGATGAATTGTTCGATTTGATGTTATATAAAATACTGGATGAATGAGGTTCAGCTAATTTGAAACAAGCAGAGATACAGTTTTTCACTCTTCTCTTAGGTGACTCAAGTTTCTCTACATACCATTTTTGTGACCTGGCTTTAGGCTTGTCTCTAATTTTTGAAAGGTCCAGGTCAAGAGTCCCAATGAAAATCCATATTCCTAAATATTTGTAATGCATAAAACACCTGACAAAATTTAAATGAATATTATAGGTTATCTCCTGTAATCCAGACAGAAGTACCTTCATAATGACGTGGAAGCCTAGATTCAAATTTATAATTGTGAGAGGACTTGGAGTTCTGTGCCAAGACATAGTATCATGGGAAAAGCCAGCTCTTCCTTCTCTTTCCACCCCAGCTCTATCCTACAAAATGAGAGGACTTGCACACACGTGTGTGCTCCAATTAAGACAACTGTCTATGCATGTGGATCACTTATATCCAAGCTCCATCCTCACTGACCACCCCAAAACTATCCATCAAGCTCACTGGTACATCCAAAGACATCATGGTTGGTTCTTTCCCAGAGGAAATTCCTAAGGAAGAGGCCTCTGTGAGTTCTAGAACCAGGCTTAGGATTATTGAGGCTAGGAACTCCAGGGTCTTAGGTACAAAAACACGTCCAGAAATGAGGGAGGCAAGCACCAGGTGGCCATGAGGACTCCAGGTGGCTCTGAGGACACATGCCCCATGTAGAAGGATAGGACCAGAGAACCAGATCAGAGCCTATACTGCATGGAGCCCAAAACAAAGGTCTCTCTTGCCCTGGCTCAGTAAAACCTACTTGCTCAGTTGAGTTTACCTCCACATCATCCCAAGTGCCATCCTGAAGAACACAGTGTTCACGTATTCATTGCAGAGGAACTCCATATCATCCATAAATGTGTTGCAAGGCAGATTGTCCTTCTGCAAGATAAAGTATGGACATCATTATTAACCTTTCTAATTTCACTTTTATACACTAAACCAGTCCTGATAATTAACATGTTCCATCTTAAACAACTAGCTGGGCTAGTTTCCTATCAAGAGATAGTAAAAAATAACTTCAATTTTCTTCACAGAAATTTATGGAGACATACATATGTCATATATATGTACTTTAGGGATTCTTTTTCACAGAAAGAATTGTTCTAAGGTATTCTCATGCCCATCCTTATCATATAAAAGTATGTTCTGCCTCACATGTCTAATAATATTTGGCAATCTTAGCACTGCTAAAAGATTTTTCTGGGACACAGAAAAACATTTTACAAGTGGAATTAGGCCATAACACTCACTTTTTGAGGGTTGTGAATACAAGTTATAAGCTACTATTCACAGCTTGTCATTGGCTCATGCTGCTGCCCTAACAAGAAACAGCCAGTAGTGAAAGGGCTTCAAGATATCCATGCCCACCAGACTGAAGCTCTGCCAAAAGCCAGAAATTTCATTCATGGACAAGTTGAAGTACCTTTGATTATGACGATATCCCTCCATGAGCTGGTCCTTGTCTACTTCCCCTCTCCCATCTACCATTAATACCCTTGCTGTCTCTCAAGGGCTCTCTACCTCTGAGGGTCTCAAACCATATTGTAATCACCTGGAAAGCTTTAAAAATCAGCTCGAGATTCTGATTTAATTGGTGCACCCTGGCCATGGAGTCGTCTTCCAACTCCCCAGGTGACTCTAATGTGCATCCAGGTTTTAGAATCACCTTATCATAGCACCCCCAATCTACTTGATCTTTTCTGAACACACCCAGTACTCTCACACTCCTATGCCCTTTCCTTCTGCTTCAAATATCCCTTGCCTACCTGACAAAAACTGCTTCTCATCCTACAAGATTCAGTCAGGTGAAGCCCCACTCCAGGAAATCAGTCCTTCCCATTTTGAGCTGCGAGAATACCTCATGCATCCCCTTAGTACAACTAACAGAGACTATATAATTCATCATCTGAACCAACACACTGTTGAATATCAAATTAAACACTATTAATAATTACGCTGAATGACAGGTATCAACTAGGACTATCTCAGGCACACTGGAACATAAGATAACCCTAATTATAGCTCCTATTATATTAATCAGTAATTGTGTACTAGTTTATCTCCCACCTTAGTCTGTGAAAGCCACTAAAGCAGACTGTATATATTCGTCTCTCTAACCTCAGTGTCCAGCACAAATTAGACGTTGAATAGATGCTTCTAGAAGATGCCCTCTATTTTATAATGGCTAAGTGCATGGACTCTATAACCAAAGCGCATGGGTTCAAACTCCAGCTCTACCACTTACTAGCTGTGTGACAGGATAATCTGTTGTGTGTCAGAGGCTTCATTTCTGAAATGAAGATAATAATGGCACGTACTTAACAAGTGTTTAAAGGTTCAAATGAGTTTGAACCTAGAACAGTACCTAAACATAGGAATAAGAACATTATGTAAGTGTTCATTATTTTTAAAAATAAACCAATTGAATATACTCTAAGTGGCTTTTTTTCTATGAAACTCTTTCAAACAATCACGCCCATAGTGAATGCTCACAATAATAATAGCTAACCTTTACTATGATTCACTGTGTGCAAGGCACTGTTACATGCTTTGCATACGTTTTCTCATTGACCATTCATCACAACTCCATGAGGGAAACATCTATTACCTGAAGTTTACAAATAAAGAAACTGAGGGCTCAAAAATAAAGGTTTCTACAGTCCCTCTATTTTATCTTTCCCTAAGGGGGGGGGGGGGGAAACACCTTCCATTCTCTCTCCCTGAGAGGTTCTTGTGATTTCTTTGAGAAATAAAAGGGCTTCTCTGAAGTCTCTGTTATTAGACAACGGACCTAATGTTTGAGGAAATGGAGAGTGAAAAAGCAATGGCAGTGAAATCTGTGCTCTGGGAGGCGCTCTTGTTATTGCTTTTTGAAGTGTTTTAACAATTCATGATCCAATATTATCAAGCAGGTAATATACAGAAAATAGTATTTTGGGTACTGAGAACACCCAAAATTATAAAATCTTCCTCTTACTTCCAAGGAGTTCAAAATCTAGCTGAGAAAAGAGAGAAAATATTAAATACCATTATAAGGTTTACATTGCAGCCATATAAGGGAGACTCCCAGAGCAACATATGATTAATTCCCAAATAAGTGATAAAGTTTGTACCTGCCACGAGAAGTCAGGAAAGGAAGGACTTTTAAAGAATGGAGACTGGGAGGGCATGAGATTTGCGTCTTTAAACACTTACTGGTTGAGGGGTTAAGATGGCGGATAGGAGGCAGGACTCGCTTGCAGCTCCCACTCCGACAGACAGAGCAGCGTGTGAAGATTCACATCACGAACTTTTGCTCCAGTGACTACCACAGCAACATACCAGGAAAGCTGAGAAAATCCACACACCCTTTGAAGGAACTAGATCACTGCTGCGGGCTCCCTGAGACGCCGAAAACCTGAATCGGCTTGCTTTCTCAGTGGGGCGGCTTGCGGTCTGAGGCAAATTCTCAGCACCTGGTCACTGGCTTCCTGGAAATTGACTCCGTGTTGCTCACAGTGGTAGTGAGATAGGCCTTTAGGACCGCAGGCTGTGTGGGAGTGTGGTGAAAGCCGTGACTGCTGGCTTTCCCTCACTTCCTGGCAACCTGTATGACTCAGCAGAGGGATCTCCCTGGGAATATAACTCCAATGGACTAGGAGCCCCATCCCCATCACCTACAGCAGCTGCAGCAAGCCCCATCCAAGGAGAGGCTGACCTCAGACATGCCTGTCCCTGCCCCAACTTGGTGGTCTTTCTTTAACTGCCCTGGTAGCGGAAGACAAAGGTCATAGTCTCTTGGGAGCTTTATGGTCCTGCCTACGGCCTGAGAAACCAGGACACTTAACCAGGCCACACTAGGGCAAGTTTGCTTCCTCCCTATGGTACCAACATTGTGCTTTTTTTTTTAGACAGAGTCTCGCTTTTTCATCCAGGCTGGAGTGCAGTGGCACCATCTAGGCTCACTGGAACCTCTGCCTCCCAGGTTCAAGCAATTCTCTGCCTCAGCCTCCCGAGTAGCTGGGATTACAGGCACCTGTCACCATTCCCAGCTAACTTTTGTATTTTTAGTAGAGATGGGTTTCACCATCTTGGCCAAGCTGGTCTTGAATTCCTGGCCTCATGATCCACCCACCTTGGCCTCCTGAAATGCTGGGATTACAGGCGTGAGCCACTGCACCCTGCCTTTTTGTTTTGTTTTGTTTTTTGTATTTTAATATTTCGCTCTTGTTGCCCAGGCCAGAGTGCAATGGTGCGATCTCCACTCACGGCAACCTCCACCTCCTGGATTCAAGAGATTCTCCTACTTCAGCCTCCCAAGTAGCTGGGATTACAGGGGACTGTGACCATGCCTGGCTAATTTTTTTTTGCATTTTTAGTAGAGACGGGGTTTCACCATGTTAGCCAGGCTGGTGTTGAACTCTTACCTTTAGGTGACCCACCTGCCTCGGCCTCCCAAAGCGCTGGGATTATAGGCATGAGCCACTGCGCCTTGCTCTGATGTGCTCTTGAAAGCACCACCTCCTGGTGGGGAGACCAAGCAACACAAAACAAGCATAATAAGCAAAAACACAACAAATGACCCTCACAGAGTTCATTTCACTCCCCTGCTACCTCCACTGGAGCAGGTGCTGGTATCCATGGCTACAAGACCTGAAGATGGATCACATTACAGGACTCTTTGCAGACACTTGCCAGTACCAGCCCAGAGCTTGGTAGCTCTGCTGGGTGGCCAGACCCAGAAGAGCAAAAACAGTCACTACAGTTTAGCTCTCAGGAAGCCCCATTCCTCCGGGAAGGGGGAGAACATGACATCAAGAGAGCACCCCGTGGGACAAAAGAATCTGAACAGCAGTTCTTGAATCCCAGATCTTTCTACTGACATAGTCTATCCAATGAGAAGAAACCAGAAAAAAAAAAAATGTGGTAATACAACAAAACAAGGTTATTTAATACCCCCAAAAGATCATAGCAGCTCACCAGCAATGGATGCAAACCAAGAAGAAATCCCTAATTGCCAGAAAAAAAAAAATCAGAAGGTCAATTATTAAGCTAATCATGGCGACACCAGAGAAAGGTGAAGTTCAACTTAAAAAAAAAAAATTAAAAACATGATACAAGATATGAAAGAAAATTCTTCAGTGAAATAGGTAGCATAAATAAAAACAATCACAACTTCTGGAAATCAAGAAAACAGAGAAATGCAAAATGCACTGGAAAGTCTCGCAATAGAATTGAACTAGCAGAAAAGAGAACTTCAGAGCTCAAAGACAAGGCTTTCAAATTAACCCAATCCATCAAAGACAAAGAAAAAAGGATTTTAAAAAATGAACAACGCCTCCAAGAAGTGTGGGACTATGTTAAATGACTAAACTTAAGAATAACTGGTGTTCCCAAGGAAAAAGAGAAATCTCAAAAGTTTGAAAAACATATTTGAGAGAATAATTAAGGAAAACCCCCCCTGGCTTTGCTAGAGATCTAGACACCCAAATACAAGAAGCTCAAAGAATACCTGGGAAATTTCTCACAAAAAGATCATCACCTGGGCACATACTCATCAGGTTATCTAAAGTCAAGATGAAGGAAAGAAATGAGGCAAAAACATCAAGTAACCTGTAAAGGAAAACCTATCAGATTAACAGCAGATTTATCAGCAGAAACCCTACAAGCTAGAAGGGATTGGGGTCCTATCTTTAGCCTCCTTAAACAAAATAATTATCAGCCAAAAATTTTGTATCGAGTGAAACTAAGCTTCAAAAATGAATGATAGTCTTTTCCAGACAAATGCTGACAGAATTTGCCACTACCAAGCCAGCACTACAAGAGCTGCTAAAATGACCTCTAAATCTTGAAACAAATCCTCAAAACACACCAAAATAGAACCCCCTTAAAGCATAAATCTTACAGAATCTATACAACAATAACACAATGAAAAAAAAAACGTATTCAGGCAACAAGATAGGCCGTATGACAGGCCACAAAACAAGTCTCAGGAAATTTAAGAAAATCAAAATTATATCAACTACCCTCTCAGACCACAGTGGAATAAAATTGGAAATCAACTCCAGAAGGAACCCTCAAAACCATGCAAATACATAGAAATTAAATAACCTGTTCCTGAATAATCATTGGGTCAACAATGAAATCAAAATGGAAATTAAAAAATTATTTGAACTGAATAATAGTGACACAACCTATCAAAACCTCTGGGATACAGCAAAGGTGGTGCTCATACGAAAGTTCATAGCATTAAATGCCTACATCAAAATGTCTGAAAGAGCACAAATAGACAATCTAAGGTCACACCTCATGGAACTGAAGAAACAAGAACAATCCAAACCCAAACCCAGCAGAAGAAAAGAAATAATGAAGATCAGAGCACAACTAAATAAAATTGCAACTAAAAAAGTACAAAAGATAAATGAAATAAAAACTGGTTCTTTGAAAAGATAAGTAAAATTGACAGACCATTAGCAAGATTAACCAGGAAAAGAAGAGAGAAGATCCAAATGAACTCAATTAGAAATGAAACAGGAGATATTACAACTAATACCACAGAAATACAAAAGATTATTCAAGGCTATTATAAACACCTTTATGTGCATAAAGTAGAAAACCTAGAGGAGATAGATAAATTCCTGGAACTATACAAACCTCATAGATTAAACCAGGAAGATATAGAATCTCTGAACAGGCCAATAACAAGCACCAAGATTGAAATGGGAATTTAAAAATTGCCAACAACAACAAAAAAGTCCAGGACCAAATGGACTCACAGCTCAATTCTATCAGACATTCAAAAACAAATTGGTACCAATCCTATCGATACTATTTCAAAAGATAGAGAAAGAGGGAATCTCCCTAAATCATTCTATGAAGCCAGTATAACCCTAATACCAAAACCATGGAATGACATAACAAAAAAACAAAAAAAAATGCTACAGACCAATATCCCTGAAGAACATAGATGCAAAAATCCTCAACAAAATATTAGTGAACCAAATCCAGCAACATATCAAAAAGATAATCCACCATGATCAAGTGAGTTTCATACCAGGGATGCAGGGATGGTTTAACATAATAAATGTGATACACCACGTAAACAGAATTAAAAAGAAAAAAATCACATGATCATTTCAATAGATGCAGAAAAAATATCTGACAAAAGCAAACATCCGTTTATGATTAAAACCCTCAGCAAAATCGGCATAGAAGGGACATACCTCAAGGTAACAAAAGTCATCTAGGACAAACCCACAGTCAACATTATACTGAATGGGGAAAAGTTGAAAGCATTCACTCTGAGAACTGAAACAAGACAAGGATGCCCACTCTCACCACTTCTATTCAACATAGTACTGGAAGTCCTCCCCGGAATAATCAGAAAAAGAAAAAAGGGCATCCAAATTGGTAACGATATCAAAGTGTCACTGTTTGCTGATGATATGATCATATACCTAGAAACCTCCAAAGACTCATCCAAAAAGTTCCTAGGACTAGTAAATGAATTCAGCAAAGTTTCAGGAATCAAAATTAATGTACACAAATTAGTAACTCTGGTATACACCAACAGCAACCAAGCTGAGAGTCAAATCAAGAACTCAATCATTTTCACAATAGTTGCAAAAAAAATTAAATACTTAGGAATACACCTAACCAAGGACATGGAAGACCTCAACAAGAATAACTACAAAACACTGCTGAAAGACATCAGAAATGACACAAACAAATGGAAACACATCCAGTGCACACAGATGGATAGAATCAATATTGTAAAAATGACCATGCTGCCAACAGCAATCTACAAATTCAATGCAATTCCCATAAAAATGCCACCATCATTCTTCAAAGAACTTGATAAAACAATCCTAAAATTCATATGGAACCAAAAAAAAGAGCCTGCGTAGCCAAAACAAGACTAAGCAAAAAAAACAAATCTGGAGGTAGCACACTACCCAACTTCAGACTATACTATAAGGCCATAGTCACCAAACCAGCATGGTACTGGTATAAAAAATTGGGACATGGACCAATGGAACAGAATAGAGAACCCAGAAATAAAGCCAAATACTTGCATCCAACTGAGGCTTGACAAAGCACATAAAATCATAAAGTGGGCAAAGGACACCCTATTCAACAAATGGTGCTCAGATAATTGGCAAGCCACATGTAGGAGAATGAAACTGGATCCTCATCTCTTATCTTATACAAAAATCAACTCAAGATGTATCAAAGACTTAAACCTAAGACCTGAAACCCTAAAGATTCTATATAACATCAGAAAAACCCTTCTAGACATTGGCTTAGGCAAAGATTTCATGACAAAGAACCCAAAGCAAATGTAACAAAAGCAAAGATAAATAAATGGGACTTAATTAAACTAAAAAGTTTCTGCACCGCAAAAGAAATAATCAACAGACTTAACAGACAACCCATAGAGTGGGAGAAAAATCTTCACACTCTATACATCTGACAGGACTAATATCCAGAATCTACAAAGAATTCAAACAAATCAGCAAGTGAAAAACAATCGTTTCAAAAAATGGGCTAAGGACATAGACAATTCTGAAAAGAAAATATACAAATGGCCAACAAGCATATGGAAAAATGCTCAACATCACTAATTATCAGGAAAATGCAAATCAAAACCACAATGCAATACCACCTAACTCCTGCAAGAATGGCCACAACATTTTTTTAAAAAATAGATGTTGGCGGGGATGTGGTGAAAAGGGAACACTTTTACACTGTTGGTGAGGATCTAAACTAGTACAACTACTATGGAAAGCAGTGTGGAGATTCCTTAAAGAACTAAAAGTAGATCTACCATTTGATCCAGCAATCCCACTACTAGGTATCTGCCCAAGGGAAAAGAAGTCATTTTACAAAAAAGATACTTGCACATGCATGTTTATAGCAGCGCTATTTGCAATTGCAAAAATATGGAACCAACCCAAATGCCCATTAATCAACAAGTGGATAAAGAAAATGTGATATAGATAGATACAGATATAGATATAGATACACCATGGTATACTACTCACCCATAAAAAGGAATGAAATAATGACATTCACAGCCACCTGGATGGAACTGGAGACTATTCTAAGTGAAGTAACTCAGGAATGGAAAGTCAAACAGCCTACATTCTCACTCATATATGGGAGCTAAGCTATGAGGACACAAAGGCATAAGAATGACACATCGAACTTTGGGGATTCAGGGAGGAGGTTAGGGGTGGTAAGGGATAAAAGACTACACATTGGGTACAGTGTACACTGCTCAGGTGATGGGCGCACCAAAATCTCAGAAATCGTAACTAAAGAACTTATTTATATAACAAAATACCACCTGTTCCCCAAAAACCTATTGAAATAAAAAATAAATTTTTAAAAAATGATTTTTAATTCAACAAGCATTTCCCAACACTCATCATGTGTCAGACACTCAGCTGCACACAAATATCACAGAGATTAGAACACACAGCGTAGTGCACCCAAGAAGCTCAGAGACTAGAAGGGGATCAGACCTGTGGACAGACAATTCAAATGGTATAAGAATAGCTACAGCAGAGATGTGCATAGGATACTTTGTCTAGAATACCATAAGATCCAGAAAGAGGCATCTACCAACTTACTCTGATAGTAGCAGAACAGTAGGAGGCCCTCTAGGAAAGGGGCTATCCAAGCTGAGTCTTAAAAGGTAAATAAGAGTTATCCAGGATAAAAAGGAAAAAAACGGCTCAAAGAGCATTGTAAAAGCACGAGTAAAGGGAAAAATAATAGTTAAATAGCATAAAGAGTGAAAAATTCAAGCAAAAAACAATCGAAATTTTAGGAGATAAGAAAACTGGGGTCATATTAGACAAAATCTTCTAGCAACTAAGTATTTAGATAAATGCATGGCAGGTGAAATGATTGCTTTTTGAGTTTGTGTTGTTCAACAGAATTCCAGAAAATGAAGAGATTTCATACTCATCAATGAGCTTCCTAAAAAAAAAAAAAAAAAAAAAAAAAGCAAATTATGTACTATTTGAGCATGCCGGGAACCAAGAAAATACGCAAAATGTTTGCTTATGTGTCTTATTCTGTTTTCTGCTGTTATATCAGAATACCTAATTCTGGGTAATTTATTCTAAAAAGAAATTTCTCACAGTTCTGGAGCTGCGAAATCCAAGAGCATGGTGCCAGCATCTGACAAGGGTCATCCTATGACAGGGCAGAAGGCAGAAGCAAGCATGAGAGACAGAAAGGAAAGGAGGGTGGGACTCCCACAGTAACTAACCTCCTCCCACATTAATTCATTCATGAGGGTGGAACCCTCATAACCTAATTACCTCTTAAACACCCCACCTCTTAACACTGTTACAAAGGCAATTAAATTTCAGTCTGAGTTTCAGCAGGGACACTTAAACCATAGAAGTATGTGAAAATATATATGCCTACATGTACATATGCATACACACACAAACACAAATGCATTTGCCAAAGTATAAACTACTCCTAGTTCATAAGCAATCTCAAAATTACAAGTTATTTGTTTTTCTCTTTAATACAGCCTTGCGTCCGGTCTCTGCCAGTGATAGGAACAAGCTGACATAGTTCCTGGGGAAATATGAAGGGTATACAAGGAAGATAAAACAACTCTTCTTTTTGGCCCTGAACTAAGCTTATAAAATACACTTGCCAGAAGGGAGATCTAGACAACATTTCTTTGTCTAGTTTCATTTAAAAGTGCATATAGCCTATCTCCAAAAAAAAAAAAAAAGCATGCCTCAGAGGCAGTCACAGGCTTTGACAGAAAATGTCATGAAAAAAATTATTGCATTCTTTATGTGTATGCATATATACCATTATGGCATGCTACCGTGTATGGGGTGTGTGTGTGTATAAAGATATATAATATGTAACTTAACCTTCCCTTTATCCATTAATAGGTCAATGAAATAACTGATCAGGGTGATGAAAGTACAAGCTCTGAAGTTAGACTGTCTGACATTAGGTCCTGGCTCCTCAATGATCATAAGCAGTTTAGCCTCTCTAAGCCTCAATGACCTCATCTATAAAATAATAAGAATAATAATAGAACCTACCACATGTGATTATTCTGAGGACTGAATGAATATATAATGCATATAAAGTGCTTAGCATGTTGACTGGCATGTCATTAGAACTCAATAGTAGTTGCAGGACTACTACACCTATACAGATATGATTCCAAAATAGACCTATTTTGGAAGGAGACATTTTGAAAAGCATTCAAGTGATTAGATAGGGCTGACTAGCCTTTTTGATGCCAGCTATAAATTCACTAACATAAACTACTTTTGTAAAGGACCATCCAGTGCTTAAAAAGAGGATCATTTGTCATATTGCTCTCATAAATTCTCGTCACTTTGGCTTGCCTCATCTATATAAATGAGTCTTAAAAAATACCCCTGAATCTAATCACTCCTGCAGCCTGCAAAACAATAGATTGTTTATAAAATGTAGCATCACAGCTGACAGGCTTGCTGAAAATTAAGACAATGATACAGCCATAGGCTTCAGTAAAATGTCTGTGGTCAACAAGAAGTTCAACAACACTGATTAATCCCTAAAATGTAACAAAGTAGCAATGAATATTTAAAAACCTCTACCTTTTCCCTTGGAATTATCCATCACCTTATTCTCTCTCCCATGCTCCTCTTTTATTTATACCTTAATTCTGGGGAATAATTTTAAGGGGAAACCTTTGCAAAGATTTTGAATTGCTTGTATTATTTAATGCATACACAAGTTAAAAAAAATACATATCCAAAATCCAAGTGTAAAAGTAGCCATTCCAGGGCTTGTAATATTTGGAGCCAGATTATAGATGGTAGAAATTTCAGAGAGGGGGGAAAAAAATCTAGCAATCAGATTCAAGAAATATTTTTAAGAGAAACTTTGATCTGAAAACTTTGTTTTGCACATGTGAAAAATGAATCTTTCAATCAAGAGAAGCACAGGTTTTGGGTAATAGAGTTAAAGAAGCTCACATTTTCATATCTGACTTTCCTTTCTTTTTCTGTCCTGGGAAAATAGAATTACTCTTTCATTGTGCAAGTCCACCTACTCAGAGGTATATGATTAAGATCATAAGGAGCTCAGATCTTCATGCACAGAAAAAAATGTAAAAAAAAAAATCCTAAAACCGAAGGTCAGTTACCACTCTTTTAAGCTGTGATTAAGTTTAAAAATAAAACCATCAATAGTTTTTATTCTACAATTGAAACTAGAGGTCTACTTTTCCCCACTGTCTTTACTTTTGCCTTCAAATAAAATCTTGTATATCTAAGAGTCTGGTTTTTGGCTTAGGATTATTAAACTCTGATATGATTCCTCCAGGGTTGAAGATCCTCATGCTAAACTGCTTACTAAAGGTTTACAAATTGAAATGGCTCTCAGGGGAATTTTTTTCTGCCCGGTTAGTTCTGTTACTGCTGTCTCTGAAGTCAGACATTATTGAGATAAAACTGATTAGAAAAGCCAAGGCTCTCTAACTTCCAACACCAAATAGGTCAGAAAAGCCTAAATCAGAAGAGCTTGGAGCTCTTTCTGCTTTTATATTATTAAAAGACTTACTCTGGTAAGTGAAAGCCTTGTTTACTCAATACCAGTTTTCAGAAAACAATGCCTGAAAGCATCTTTTCTTTCCTTCCCCACACAACACTCAGAGCACAGATTTTTGAACAAATTCTGGATTAAACTAGTCTGTACTACCTGTGCTATGTCACCTATTAACTCAACTGTGAAGTGACTTCTTACAGACCCCAGATGGCACATCATGGCAGCTACATAGCTTCACAAAAGAATTAACAAAAAATGAAGATGCTTATCTAACAAGGAGAAGGAAATAAATAAATAAAAATGTAATGCTTTTTCTTGAATCTCAGGTTTTAGGATGCTTACAAACTAAGAAAAATACCAGTTCAGCCTTCTATTTCATTCCTAGGTCAGTGATGTAGCATTATATATGATTAGTCCAAAATTTATACTATTCTTTCTATTTTTTCTTAATAATAGAAAACACAAAAGTTTATATAAGTAGCTCAACATACAAGTAAACCACGGTCTAAAAATTGTACCTTAATTTGTTAAAGCTTAGAACACTTTTTTCTTGGAAACAGTAACTGTTGACTTCTAAGACAAATCCACATGCATATTGCAAAAACCCTGTATCAAACCTCCCTAACAGTGGCTACTGCCTGCTCACCCAGTATTTAAACATTTTTACTGATAAAACTCACAACTTTAAGGTAATTCATCTCTTTTGTTGGATAACTCCTTTTGTACATTAGCCAAAATGTACTTACACTGAGCTACAATCTGTATCCACCTACCACCTGGCAATTCCTCCTATCCTAGCCAGGATCCAACCTGCTTCTTTTGCCCTTACTTCACTGTAAATGTGTCCAATTCCTTGTATCATTTGTCCTAATGTGGATTTCAGTCCTCATGCCCCTGAATATGCACCATTTCCTTTTTAATGTCATTTGTGTAATGTGAGGGTCACAGCTGTAGAGAATCAGACGTGTGTGGCTAGCACAGTAGGTCACTGATTACCTGTGGCCTGGACAGTGTGGTTTTACTTTGTTTTGCTGAATACTAAGTCACTGGAAGACACAAACAGCTGTGGATGGAACTTATTTGGGTTAGAAAAGAGTCTCATTGTTTATGATATGTGGCAGTGTGCCTAATGAGGGAAACCAACCAGAAGAGGCAAGAACTAAAAATACCAGCCACTTCTATATCTAGAAATGGAACCAACAAACGACCTCTGAATAAATCTTTCTTTTCTGGAAGAATCATTTGGATGGTATTAGTTGCAAAATTGTAAGGCGAATAGATGCCCATCACCCTGGAGAAAAGTATAAAAGAATCTGTTTTTCTGTAACTTGGCCAAATCTGTTTCTCCCAACTTTCCTTTGAGTTCCAAGCTCTGATGGGGAATGAGAAGGAAGCAATTTGCATAAAGAACTGGAGGAGAAGGGCTCTCTGGGAGAGAAAGAACTAGCACTACAAAGGAGCTAGACTACAAAGGACCTCATAGCAGAACAAAGCGACCAAGCACCTGCAGTAAAGCAACCTTGGCGGTATAAAGCAATAGGACAAGAGGGCTGATTCCTCCTTGCAGTGAAAGGAGAAAAAGAGAAATGAAAGTTTGCATTTGTTAGGACCCAGTACACACTCCTCCACCCCGGGAACACAATCAGGCTTTAAAGAGGGAGCTCTGTGGGTAAGTCTAAGAAATTGTCATTTTAGAAGCCACAATCAATTTGTCATGGAAGCCGCTTGGCTGAACATAACAATAACAAAGTAGGATCATCATCTCTTCGAGAAAGAAACATCAGCAGGTGAAGCAGAAGGTTTAGCCATAGCAACATCACTTTCTGTGTAACCTTCAGAAACAATTTCTTCTTGCAGGGACTTCTCAAGCCTTTCCCAGCACAGAGTTAAGAGCACAAGGCAAAGTCAGGCAAATCCAGGTTTGTAAACTGGCCCCCCATTCCCCGACTGTGTGACCTTCAGTCCTTTTTAACTGTCTTGTTTTCCCACTTGTTTGGTGAAACAATAATGTCTACCTCAAAAAATTGCTATGAAAGTTTGAATAAATTTATACATTCAAAGATTTAACATACTCTTTGGAATCTGAAAAAACACGTTAGCTTTTATACATCTTTTATACTTTTTATTGTGAAATGTGACACATTTATAGAAAAGTTCACGAAATATAAATGCACAGCTAAATAAATTATTTTAAAGTAAATACTACCACTCAAACATTTTTTAAATTTTTTACTTTAAAATTTTTTCTTTGCTTCTTTTTAGAATTTCTGTCTTTTTAAAAAATCATTTCCAGTTCTCTGTTAACATTTTCCACCTTGCCTTTCATTTTTTTGAATATAATAAACTCAGTTATTTTAAAGTATTTGATAATTCTACATAGTCTCATTCATATCAGCTTCTCAATGTGCCAGGTCAATTTTTAACAGGCAATGAAGTTTGTGTTGTTACAAATAATTTTAAACTTCCAACAAACAACGAAAAGATTGTTTGTTGTTTGAGCCAGTGAAGCATCAGTAATCACTCTCAGCTTTTTATTGGGATTGAGCATGGGTTGGGTGACTTCCCATCATCCCTAATCGTGGGATGTGGCCCTTCAAAGTCCAAACCTAAATCACAGACAGGGAGTTTTACCAGGGTTCTTACTTTGGACAGGCTTTCAAGTCCAACTTTTGTCCCCTTAGTCCCACGAAGCTATCAAAAATAATTATCAGTATTTTTATTTTCTTTTCAACAATCAGCAAACATAAGCAACCTTAATGCTTGGCTCACCTCTCTATACATCTATTCTTGTTGAATCCTTGGCTCCATAATCCTTCAGTATGTTTTTTACTATTTTATACCTTCAAGTATATGCTTTCCTATTGTTATTCAGCTGTTCTTGTTATTTTTATTCAGAACATTGGTTAGAATTATCAGTTATCTAAAATGAAAGTCTCTCATCTTATTTGTATTTATTTAATCACCCACAGTAAATTAACATAACTACTGAACAGACTTACTGCTTTATCTATACCTCCCTTATATTTATCCCTTCCAACCTTGTATTATAATCATTTTAAAATATCTCTCCTCCTTCATTCAATTTTTAAGTTTTTCTATGACAAAATTAATAACCTTGCTTGATTCATTTATGAATTATTCCCAGTTCTTGAATGTTATTCACATTAGCCTTGCAGGAATTAAATGACTGAATAAGCCTAAATGTCTCTTGTTTTCACAACTGGGTGCATCTGAAATAGAACCTCTAAATTATCCTAAACCACATAATGGGTCATCTCAGCAGAAATAAGAAGTAGGCTGTAGTCCCAAACATCAATTGTGAGTTGCATTAACAAGTTCCTGCAGACCTCATATAATAAGCAATTGCATACCTGCAGAAATAAATAGCAATATTAAAATACAACAAATGGAAGCTTGGATACCCCAGGTTGCAGTTTCAATATTGATCTGCATATTTCATTTTAGCATCAGTACATGTGACTTAAATTGTGCAGCTATTGCTCTTATTAAAATTCATAAACTCCCTCTGGAATTCATGGCAGCCATCTGGCCAAATATTGGCTTCTTACATTTGAAACTCAATTGCATCAAAGTCATTGAATCTCTCAATCAATTACAAAGGATCTGAGCTCTTAGGGCTTACATTGATTGGCCGCCATTTTCCTAATGGAGTCATAGCCTCTGTAATTACCTATTTGACAGGAGAGGTGCCTGCTTTCTGAAGGCTATATATCCTAGCCCTTCATTTACCTAAAATGTTAGTTGGCAGCCCTCATAAGAGCATCAGCTACAAAATGTGATTAGAGTTAATGTAAGTGTAACAGAATGATGTTCTCATCTCATCTCTACTTATTGCATATGGTTGCCACATATTATTCTCTAACATGGATTGCATTTCCAGAGTAACTTCAATGTACATTTTTATTTTATAATTCATCAACAGCCAAAATTTATGCATTTGCACACACCTCATATCCACAGACATACTCAAGAAGTACTGCTTGATTCAAAAGCTAAAATCTCTTTTTTCCAAATATATTCTGGTCCTTAAAACATGAAGCATATTTGACCATGACTTTTCAATGTGCACAAGGAAAAGTAATTAAGAGCCCCTTCCTTAATTTACGCAAAGTACTAGAAAGAACACTGCTATCGGATTTAGACACACATTCAGATTCCAATGTTAGTTAAATCACTTATTACCTGCATTGTGTAAGTTAATTTTTAAAATCTCCAGGTATATCTCTTCATTTATAACACTGAGATACTGATATCACTTTATTTTTTAATAATTATATTATGAGATGATAATTTTATAATGCTTTTTGTAAGTTTGAAATAACAAAAATTAAGCACCAAGCATAGTTCTTAGAAAATATTGGGCATTGTACCAGTCAGGCTTTGCTTAAGTAAAGAAGCTGCAGCTACCTCAAAATCTTGATGGTTTACAACAGCAAACATTTGTTTCTCACTCAGGAATCTTCTGTTTGTCTACGGTTCCCCTGGAAGTGGTTGAGCTTACCTGACCAGTTAAGCTGCATGTGGCTCCAGTATGCAGACTGGGTTCACACCTGCTCCATAAGTCTCTTTGTCCGGGATTCAGGATGAAAGGACAGTGCGTACATTGGGCATGCTCTTTTCACTGTGGATAGCAGAAGTGCAGAAAGGCTGGGGAAACTTTACTTGGACCTCACACACTATCACTTCCGCTCACTGCTGCAGCAAGCCACATGGATAACCCCAAAGTCAATGTGACAGGGAAGTATATTCCACCAACAGGGAATCCATGCCCAGGAAAGGAGGAAAAGAACAGCTACGAACGAATACTCTCTAACATGCTATTCAATTAATGGTAGTCATTATAATTAGCCATTGTGTGACACTGTGATATTTCTGCCTCTATCCTGAGATCTCATAGCAAGTCATAGAAATATTTTCTCAATTATCTCCAAGAAACCAAGCCTTCTAATGAAGCTTTTATTAGATTTGAACCTCATTTTAAGTTACTATGGTTATCCATTCGATAGGTATGAATAACCAAAATAAAGCAGTTATCACTCAATACTTTTACAAGTACTTTTAAAAATTAAAAGTGTATATTTTATTTTTGCATTATACATACAACAAAATATATATTTATATAATATTTTTAAAATTATATATTTATTTAGTTAGTTAGTTATTTCTTGGCTTCATTTGCTGTTTATAAGCTGCAACAACCCTGTTAAACCTGGCAAAGTAATATTTCCTAAAATACAATTAAGAGCTTTTTCATGAATCTGGGAGTCAGAATTCCTTGTTCATTTACCATCGTCATCCCTACCCGCCCACTCTCAAATTAGTGACTACTGCAAACTGTCTTATAGTTTCTGGCCCTATGTTCTAAATTGAACTTACATTTACCTCTTATTCTATTCAGCTTTTATTTCTACTTAAAATATGGTTATCATTAGTTTTAATTCCCTTCTAGAATGTACCTTTCTACCAACTCTAATACTCTCTTTAAGACATTTAATCCTCACTTTTTCTCAGTTTAAATTATTTAGTGCCCAGATATCTAAGTATCTGAGATTTTTTATTCTCTCTGATCTTTTGAGGGACTTTACACCACCTAACTTATAAGCGGCTTATGATACAGTGGTTTTTCTACCCTTTTATCTAAAAACATATATTAGGGGCCAGAAATTTGGGGGATCATATTAGAATTCTGCCTACCATATCGGTTTCAAAAAAATATTTATAAAATAGAAATAATAACGCATAATGTGTTCTTTAGGCAAAAAATCAGATTCATAGTTTTGCAATTGGAAAGTACCTAAAAGGTCATCCAGACCAATCATTCAACCTATGCAGAAGATTTTCTACAGACCAAAAGTCATCCAGTCTCTGCTTCAACATTTATATTGATGATGAGGCTCAATCATTTGAACCGGGACATTTACATTTTAAAACTCTGTAATTAACAGAAAATGTTTTCAATCTGTATTTCTCTAACCCCATTTTAACTAGTTCTTCCCTCTGGAAAATTTTTGAATCAAAATAATCTTCCCCAATAAAAGTCCTTTAAACTTAAAAATTACTATCATTTTCTTTCTAAAGCAGATAATTTAAGTTTTCTCTTCTCCAGGCTAAATATTCTAGTTCTCATATTATGCCATTCTCTATATCTTTCACCACTTTAATGGCCAACTTGTGAGTTTACTCTCACTTGTTAAAAATCCCCTTAAAACATTGTTTTTATACATTGACCAAGTAGTATATCAGATATGTTAATTCAGAGTATAAAAAAGCATGGCTCAACATTAGGAAATCCACAACTGTAATATATAATATAAATAGGCTAAATAACAGGAATTACATCATCATTTCAGTAGATGCAAAATATCTTTGGTTATTATTTATTATTTTAATAAATAGAAAATAGAATAGAATAATTCATTTGTATTTGTTGCAGAGTATCTTGTCCCAAAAAACCAATTTAATATTAATTACTTTAATTTTACAAATTATTTTATTGAACAAAATGTACATATCTCACCACTCACTTTTAAAGTGAATCTGTTTAAATCAAGAACAAAATAAGGATCTTGTTATTATATAGTGTTATTTGGAAAGTTCTGGGGAATTCAGTAATTTTTTAAGTATTGGAAAGTTACAAGTAATCATTTTTGAAATCAATATTGTATACTTAAAAATTATTTTAAAACTCTAAAATTTTTGAAACACAAGACATTTAAATGTAGGAATATAATATAATTATGCCAAAAATTATATTTTATACATTGATAACAGTCAGAAGTAAAACACAATGGAAAAAAGAAATGTTTGATTTGGAATCATGAAAAATGAATAATTAAAGAACATTACACACACACACACACACACACACACACATATGTGGGTAACCTAGCTTTAAAAAAACACAAAATAAAATAAAATAAAGACATATATATGTTTAGAGAGAGAGAGAGCGAGAGAAAGAAAGGGAAACATGTAGATAAGTGTACTGTATTTCAGAAAGTGGTTACAAAATGTTCCAAAGATGTCTAGTCTAGTTAATTTACAGAGTTAGTAGAATTCAATTAAAATTTCATCTGTATTTTTTTTTGTGTTGTGGAACTTAGCCAAATGATTCTGAAATTTATTTTGAAAAGTAAACAAATGAAAATATCAAGCAGTAGTCATAAAATAACATCAACAGTATGTAAGGAGAAAGCGAAGAGTAACTTTAACAGAACGTATTACACAGAAACAATAATTAAAACTCCATGACACTACTTCCCATATGAATATATCATTCAGTGAATTAGAAGAAAAAGATCAGAAACTGACTCAAAATATTTAAGAACTTCCTCTATTACAATTACACTCTTATAAACAATATAAAGGAATCATTTTAAATATGGAGTGAGAATATTGATTAACAACTTGAAAAAAGAACGAATTGAATCCACATCATTCTCTAAAAGGCAAAATATCTCCATATAGAATAAAAATGTAAATAAAGTCAAACCATAGTAAAATTAGCAGAATATATAATTTGTATGTATCAGATCTGGGAAACAAATAATCACTCTCTCCCCCTTACAGCAGAAGAAATCACAAGATAAATAACTGAAGAACCCCTCCAAAAAAATTACATGCAAGAAGATGCCCAGGCAACATTAATCACAGAAGTGAAATATTGAAACTAAAATATATCTGTGAGAAGAGGGTATTGTTAAGTAAATTATTATACTTCAGTGTATTAGAACAGTATGCTGGTATATATATATGATGATCATTAAGACTAGGTAAAATTATTGGAAATGTTTATGACATAATCTTAAGTGAGAACATGACAAAATGTATTTTTAGCTTTTGAAAACTGTGTATACTCATTAGTAAGTTCTAGAGGCAATATCTTAAATTGGTTGATTGATAGCATGTATGGATTCGTCTGCGTGGAATCAAGCAAATGGTTTAATCTTCCAAGTCCTAATTTCTCATTAACAAAACAGAGGCACTTCATATCATTTTAAAGATTCCTTGCGCTAGCATAATTAAAGTGTTTGACTAATAGTCATTGCTCAACAAATCTATTATAATTAGGGGAAATATAGTATTCATCTTTCCTTAAGTTTAACACTGTAATGCTACTGCTTTTACACCACCCCAAAAAGCTGTTAAGTGATAACCAACATAATCCAAATATTGTCTGAGCAAATCAATGCTCCATGATTAGAACTCCCTCACTGCTTGCTTTCTACTCACAATGTTTCAAACTTACTGCAACAAATCCAAAGAAATAAAATTAGTTATAACATTCACAATATTTTTATGTTTGGGCAAAGGGTTAACAAAATGTTTTTTTTTCTTTTCTGTGTGGGTCTGACCTTTGGTTCACTTTCTAGCTGTTACCTTGGAAAGAAATGATAGGTGTCAACTATGTTATTAAGCAACATTGATTATGATGAAAAGAAGTGACCCTTGATAGATAGATTGTATCTAACCTGGGAGAGCTATAAATCCTTGATGTGAGGTCAAACTTTGGGCTTCCCTAAATGTAAGGACTCATTGGCCTGCCCCCCATAGAGACTCTGAAAGCTCTATCTATGGAATTGTCACAAAGATACTTACTCCTGTCAGGCATGAAACTTTCAAGCCAGGGCAGCCCCCACACCTGTCCAATGTGGATTTCACTTCTTAATAAGTGAGTTGACCATGAGCAGTTGTGCCTTCTGCTGTGTAGACTGCTACAAGGACACTAGTGGAGAGGAATGTCTGAAGCTGCCCTGGGGACCAGCTCTGGTTCTTGTCCTGTGTCTTCTGAGTGGACTGATGTCAAGTGTAGCATACGGGAGTGTGGTGTGTCTGAATGTTTAGTCAAATCTAAGAAGATCCCTGATGAATGCTGCAAAAAATAAAATAAAATAAAATAAAATTAAGGAATTACTTCTATCTTTGGAATTGAGACAGGGAAAATGTTTTCTGTAATTTTTTAAAGTGTCAAATATTACTTCATTGATAAGCACCACATTTTAAAGCAAATGAGAATCAGAGGGAAAAAGTACATATATGAACAGCGGCATCAGGGGAAGATTTAAAAACTTCTTGGGAGAAATGCTATAGACAGTGTTCAGGAATAGGTTGTATTAGTCCGTGTTCTCATGCTGCTAATAAAGATATACCCAAGACTGGGTAGTGTATAAAGGGAAGAGGTTTAATGAACTCACAGTTCCACGTGGCTGGGGAGGCCTTACAATCATGGCAGAATATGAAGGGTGAGCAAAAGGACATTTTACATGGCAGCAAGCAAGAGAGCTTGTGCAGGGGAACTCCGCTTTATAAAACCATCAGATATCATGAGACTTATTCACTATCATGAGAACAGCAAAGAAAAAACCCACCCCCATGATTCAATTACCTCCCACTGGGTTCCACCCCCATGACATGTGGGGTTATTCCAATTCAAGGTGAGATTTGGGTGGGCACACACAGCCAACCAATATCACAGGTTATTCACAACTTTGACTGGACTCTACGTTCAATGTATCCCACTTCTGAATCTCTGACAAAATCACACAGGACTATGTAGCCCCATCCCATGGCTACAGTACTCCAGCGAAGCTTTATTACATACAGCACAAATAGCTGTTCATGGGTGGCTTTCTTGCAATAGCTTCAGACAGATTGTGTTCATGCTGTATCTAGTTTTGTACAAAAGGCCAGCATATGAGAGTCCAATTTCTCTAAAGAGAAAGCAGGAATGAGACTCAGTGGGTGACTGAACTAAAAAACCAGTGTGTGCTATCCTTTGGCACATGAATAATTAATACAAAATAATCAGGATAATAATTTTTATTCTTGTTAGGTAGTTCTTTCAGCCTTTTAGCTACCCCTGGAAGAGGCAGCATTTTGCGTGGGCCTTAGAAGAACAAGGTTTCAATAATTTAATCTGCAGAGGAATTAGGACATTCAGAATGAGTTTGTGCAAACAGAAATGGCCTAAAGTGACTAGTGGGTAGTGTGGGGAGGGTAGAGGGAGGTGAAGCTAGGAATGCAAGGTAAGCAAAAGAATTTAGGTAAATAATAGGGAGCTATCAAAAACTTTTCAGCAAAGGAATAACATTATTAGAACCAGATTTTATTACCTACTCTAAAAAATGTTGATGGAATGGAGGGAAAAAAAAAGAGACGGAAACTAATGCAATCTGTTTTCCTGTAGCTATAGAATCTATTTCATAGGGCTTACAGTGAGCATATCGGATATTTAAAATATTTTACTACGATTATTAGTTGTTTCCCCAATCCTTCCCCTGAATCTGAGACATGAGATTTAGAGTCAAATTGCCTGAACATGAAACCTGCTTTCACCACTAAAAAGCTTTGAAACTTAAGAGCAAGTTATTTAAACTCCCTGAACTTTGTGAGCACATCTAAATGCTGGAGGCAGTAAAAATACTGACCACCTCAGGTGGTGAGGACACGGTGAGCTGACATTTGAAAAGCCTGACAGTGTCTAGCACCTCATAAGTATTTGATGAATATTAGCTATTGCTAAATGAGAGGTGGACATCAATTAAATTCAATTTTAATCATTTTGGCCCAGCTGTATAGCTCATCACCATCTCTTTGCATTTTTGGAACATGTTAGCTGTGTCTTTCAGATTTGTGTCTTGTTGGGTATAATCATTAAGTGGGATGTCTCTTAGAGATCTCCCCGCAAGTTAGCACCAATTTATTAGCAAGAACAATGCAGGTTCAGATTTTATTAACAGACATAAGTCCCATTTGTCTGGACCATATTCCTTCCTGTATTCCACAAAAATACCACAAAAGTATTTGTCAAATGCTTTGTAATTAAAAATACAGAAAATTTTTGTGTTATGTAGATATCAGAAAATAAAATTAACTTCTGTGGTGTGACTTATTCTAATGAATCCTTAATGATACCTAGAGATCAGTGTGTTACATTTTAAGTCTTCCCAAATCTCTTAATACTCTGAAAAGTTTATTAGAGATCAGTTGAAACCCACCACTCTGCATTTCTACTATCCACATTCATCAGAGCAATGCTACATTAATATTCTATACAATACCCTGACTCAGAAATCTGTATTAATTGTTTCCATACCAAATATAGAGGAAATTATGGAAATCTTAAAGGGATTAGATTTAATTCATCATTAAAATAGGTGTGCTAAGATGGTTAATTCCAGAAGGTCTGGAATTGGCTTGAGCTGTTTTTCTGAAATCGGAGATTTACCTGCAGGATACTGACATCTGGTCAAGGCGTGAGATGTAGTTTTTAATACTGTTATTTGGGGGTAATTTCCACTAGCCTATTAGCAAGATTGATGGTGTGCACCCAGTTTCAACGAGACCCACAGAGGACTCCTACATTGACTCTGGTCACATAGCAATAAAGTGCCTACATGCCCTACAGGGTGCAAGAGACCTATCTGAAACTCAAGCTTGGGCTTTCTGGTCCTGTAGTGTTCCATGCACACATTAGTTGTTTCTAATCTGAAAGGGAAAGAGCATCCAATATGGCCCTGCAGTAAGAGGATGACAGAAACCTACTACTACTGGCTTCTCCAGACTCTGCTATGATGTAGCCTCTGGCTGCAATGAATATCCTTATTGCTTACCAATGTTCTAATATATTATGATGTTGCCATTGTGTGTCCTTTTCTGGCAATAAACTGTAGATTCAGAAGTATTATCATTTTTGGCCTTGTGATTCTACCTAATTAAACCTAATGAGTCCAACCTAATGAACAACAGGCAAAATAAACTGTCCCATCATTTATTTGCTACAGATTTTTTATATGCTTAATGGATTTCTGCAGTAATTCAATTTCTGTTACTCCTATATGTGGACTAATCAGTTATGATATACAGCCATTGGAATCAAGTAAAATAGAAGATAAAGCACAAGATAAACAAAATGTTATTGATTCAGCCCTCATCTAGACTGCAACCCATTGCAATGAAGAATTTGGAAGCAAGTGATCCCATTTAAGCAGCCTAAGCAAAAATCCTTGCAGGGAGAGTGGCCAATGGCAAGAGGATTGACTAGAGATGAAGACATAATCCTCCAATGTAAGTGTCTGGCACACACAGAATTAGGCTTATGTTCTAGACCCATCATTCATGTATTTTATATGGTCCTAGGTCAAACTGTACAATCCTGAGAATTTGTGATACTATCTATCACTGGGCCAACATATTTTGCTCAACCACAAAATAAGTGTTTGGTTAACAATTTCAATTCCAGTGTTAGGAATTATGAACTTTTTTATTTTCTTCATGGCACTTATTATACTTAAAATTATCTTAATTATTTGTTTTACTTATTTACTATGTTTTTCCCCGCTAAAGCTCTTTGATAATAGAGAGCTTTTCTGTCATGATCACCAATGTATCCCTAGTGCCTAGAATAAAGCCTTCCACATACTAGATGATAAAAAATAATTTAGCATTATTTACTAAGCATTAACTATGCTCTAGGCACAGTTTAAAGTGTTTTGCATGTATGAATTTGTTAAATACATACAATATCCATATGAAGTAGTTAAAATCTCAAGCCCCATTTTATGGATGAGAAAAGCAAGGTACAGAGGGGTTAAGTACATTGTTTGAGGCCTCACAGCTAATAAGTGGAAGGACCATTTGAACTTAGAAAGTTTAGCTCCAGAATCCAGGTTCTTACAAATTATCAAAAAAGAGAACAGCTAAATAGCTAGATCATCACAGAAAATCACTAATTAATCATTGCTAAACAGTTCTGTGTTTCAATGAAGATTTTTTGTTCCCTTTCATCTAAGCTTTTTTCTTAAATAATTAGAAATTCAAGTATCAAGGCCTAAATTCTACCAATGCAAGCAAATCCATTTCCAAAAGAAACCAGATGAAGAATCCCTCATAATTTCAGATGCTTTGTAGTAATTGCAGTGTCACTACTAAGAGGAATTGACTGTGTCACACGAACAGAAGCAGGTGGCCTGATACAGGTGTTGTCATGTTTATTGGAGCTTTAATGAGAAGGTAAGAGTTTACTAAGAAAGAGAATAATAAAAATGAGGTGTTTCTTTCCCTTCATCTCCAGATTATCTGAGAAAAAGAGAACCACATTACAATACTACACATGATGAAAGTAGACAATAAACTGTTTCCTTTAGGTTAAACAGAAAATGTTACATAATTGTGAGAGTCCCTACTAGTAGAGGAAAGCAGAGACTGACAACAGGAATCATAAGATGTAAAGTGCTAATTCCAGAGAGAGGACCAGAACACCCAGGAAGGATTGGATTTGTTTATAACTTCACTGAACAACTTTATCTTACACAGAGAATGGTAGGTCTCTGTAATTTAATTATTTTTTCCTTTCCAACTTTTTAATTTAAAATGTAACTGTTAAAAAAAAAAAATCCTACCAATGATCCTAAAGTGTTGGTCATTCCAGACCAATAACTGATTTTTCTGCTTCTCTAATTCTTACACCAAAAGGTAAATTTAAATGGAGTTGAGGACAGGACTTAGCATATCTATATCACAAACAAGAAAGTTTAGGAACAAAGTAGAGAGAGTTTCAGCCACTTTTTGGTGGATTTTTCTTTCAGTACTTTTTCTGCTGTGTAATGAGAATGAAACAATTTTTCATCAATATCTTGGGGAAAAAGAGCAGATTCCAAATAAACATGGTTCTGTGAGTTTGTATTTTGAGCTTACTGTACTGCACCAAAATAAAAATGAAAAATAAAATATTTAAAATTAAAGACATACCCAGGCCCCAAAATAAGATATATAGTCCATTGCACCACAAATGGAATAGAAACTCACAATGATGATCAGGGTTGAAGCCAGAGGCCTGCTGGACTCCAGGTCTGTACGCAGACAAAAGTAACCATACACTCAATTCCTGCAGAGTAAACAGGGAACAAGAGAGAGAAAATCACTGACTGAATTCATCACTAAAGCAGGCTTATCTGTTGGAGAACAGGCTGAGAAAAGTTGCACGTGCTTCCAGGTCTAAAGGTAGTTGAAAACCACTGTACTAAAAATAACACACACATACACACACACACACACACACACACACACAGAGAGAGAGAGAGAGAGAGAGAGAGACAGAGAGACAGAGAGACAGAGAGACAGAGAGACAGAGAAGCAGATGCAAACAGTAAGTGAGCCAAGCTGCTTTCTGGTCCGACTCTGCCTTAAGACCAAAATCAAAGGAAGGTACAAATCAAAATGGGACCTGGCAAACCAGGTGGATGCAAACACCCACCTGCTAAATAAATGAAGGGTATAGAGTTAGAGGAGAAAGGGCAGGAAAACCAACTCAGAGCATGTAGAAAGACAGCCACAAACTTAACAATAAGGGAGATAAATTCAGCCACAATAAAATGGAAGTAATGGAGAAACTTAAAATTAATTTAACATAAATTATGTTTAGGTTTTCAAATAAAAAAGAAAACATAGAACATACAAATTATAAACTGAAAATCTGTAGTATAAACTACTCCCAGCCTCTGGTAATCATGATACTATGCTTACCTCCATGATCAACTTTTTTACTTCTTACATGTGAGTGAGAACATGGGTTATTTGTATTTCTGTGTCTGGCTTATTTCATTTAAACTGAAAAAACCCAGACATTAATCAAGAACAAAAAGAATAAAAATTAGAGCATTAGAAATTCTACTGTTAACATGGATATTTTAATAACTTTAAAGGAAATACATCTAAATAATTATTCTACACATGAAATGGTATAATATCACTTCAAAGTAGACTGTGAAACATTTAAGATGTATACTATAAACCCTAAAGCAACAACTATAATAATAAAGAATTGATAACTAATAAGCCAAAAAGAGATCAAATAAAATAATAAATGACATCCAATTAATGCAAAGAAGGCCGTGAAAGAGAAAAAGAAAAGAGACTAGGTGAGGCAAAGAGAAAACAAATATCCACACAGTAAGTTTAAACACAACCATTTTCAATATTTACATTAAATATAGATAGTCTAAACACCCCATTTCAGACAAAGATTATCAGATTACATAGAAAAAGCAAGACCAATCCACATGCTACCAATAAGAATCTCAAAATAATTATACTATGTGAATAAAACCACTCAAAATTGAGTACTTATTTATGATAATATTTATATAAAATTATTTTTTAAAATATTTTATATAAAATTTTAAACTTCTACAAATTCTAAAAAAGTTAATCTATGGTAATAGCAGAGCAGTAGTTGCCTGGGGACGGGCAGAAGGGACCAGAAAGGAGAGGCATAAGGAAATTTGGGGGGATAATGAATATGTTTATTTTTCTGATTGAGGGAAACTCCTCAGAGATCTATCTAAATGTCAAGTTGTACAATTTAAAGATATACAGTTTATTTTATGTGTGTTTTACCACACTAAAACTGGTAACGAATAAGTGAATAAATAAATAAGCAAATAAATAAATATAAATATATGCTGACAAAGCAATATTATTGTTAGGTAAACAAATTAAAGGCAAAATGCATTAACAGAGATTAAGAGTAACATGACACACAGATAAAAGATAGAAAGCCACAAAATAAGTATAACTATAAGCTGAGATGCATCTAATAAAGAATATTAATATATTTTTAAAATTTCAGTTTATGTAAAGCATAAACTGAAAGAATTACTAGAGGAAATCATTAAATCCACAAATGCAATGGAATATTTTAAAATATATCTACTAGACCTAATAGTTCAATTATTAAGTTAATCTAACACATGTATTTATAGACCACTTCTAAAAATAGATCATATAATTTCAACTAAAATACTTTAATGATATTTTAACTCAAAATGTTACTTAATAAGAACGATAATAAAAACACACTTTTAGAAAAGTCGAAATAATGTTTTAGATATTTAAAAATACATTCTGAATAAATTAGGAGTCAAAGATGATTAGTATAAGAAAACTTTTTAAATATTTTGAAATTAGTTTAAAAAGGAAAGTTCCACATATCAATATACCAACATGCAACCCAAGCAATTGTTGGAGAAAATGTATAATTCTAAGTGTTTTTATTTAAAAAATACATATTGACAATAATTCAATTTAGCATTCAAATCAAATACTAAGAAAATAAAAGCGTAAAAGGTAATCTGCACAGCAAAGGACACTATCAACAAAATGAAGAGTCAACCTATAGAATGGAAGAAAATATTTGTAAATCATACTTGCAATCAGGGGTTAATATCAAAAATACATAAGGAATTCAAACAACTCATTAGTAAGAAAATAAATAACTCAATTTAAAAACGGGCAAAGGACCTCAATAGACATTTCTCAAGAGAAGACATGCAATGGCCAACAGGTATATGAAAAAATTTTCAGCATCACTAATCATCAGGAAAATGCAAGTTAAAACCAAAATAAGATATCATCTCACACCTGTTAGAATAGCTATTGTCAAAAAGATAAAAGATAACAAGTGTTGGTGAGAATGTGGGGACAAGGAAACTCTTGTACACTGTTGATGGAAATGTAAGTTGGTACAGACATTATGGACAATAGTATGGAGGTTCCTCCAAATATTAAAAATAGGCCTACTGTATGATCCAGTAGTCCCACTACTGAGTATATGACCAAAGGAAATGAAATCAGTATGTCAAAAAGATATCTGCATTCCCATGTTTATTGCAGCATTATTCACAATAATCAAGATATAGAATCAACCTGTGTGCTTCAGTGGATGACTGGATAAAGTAAATGTAGTATATATACACAACAGAATACTATTCAGCTTTTAAAAAGAAGGCAATCCTATCATTTGCCACAACATGGATAAAACTGGAGGACGTTATGTTAAGTAAAATTAGCCAGGTACAGAAAGACAAATGCCGCTTGATCCCATATAAGGAATCTAAAAAAGTATAACTCACAGAAACAGAGTCGAATGATGGTTACCAGGGATGAGGTGGAAGGAGATTGGGGAGATGTTGGCTAAAAGATCTATTATGCATCATGGAGGCTATAGGTAACAATGATGTATCATATACTTGAAAATTGTTAAGACAGTAGATTTTAAGTGTTCTCACCACAAATGAATGATGTGTTTGAGGTAATATATATGTTAATTAGCTTGATTTAGCCAATCTACAATGTATACATATTATAAAACATCATGTTACACACCATAAATTTATATGATTTTTATTGATACATAATAATTGCACATATTTATGGGGTCCATGTGATATTTTGATAAATTTGTAAAGTGTGTAATGATCAAAGTCATTAGTATATCCATCACCTCAGACATTCATCATTTTTCCATGTTGAGAACATTTCAGATCCTCTCCTTGATCTATTTTAAAATATATAATAACTTAGATTAACTATAGTCACCCTACTGTGATGTTAAACACTGGAACTTATTCCTTCTATCTAACTGTATTTTTGTATCTATTCAACAACCTCTCTTCATTCTCCCTCACCCTTCCCAGCCTCTGGTAATCATGATACTATGCTTACCTCCATGACCAATACTTTTACTTCTCACATGTAAGTGAGAACATCGGATATTTGTATTTGTGTGTCTGGCTTATTTCACTTAAAATAAGGACCTCCAGTTCCATCTGTTGCTAAAAAATGGCAGGATTTTATTATTTATTATGGCTGAATAGTATTCCATTGTGTATATATACCACATTTTCTTTATCCATTAATCAATAGATGGGCACTTGGTTGATTTCATGTCTTGGCTAACATGAATAATGCTGCAATAAATATGAGTACACACATATCTCTTTGATCTACTGATTTTCTTTATTTTGGATATATACTCAGCAGTGGGATTGCTGGATCACATAGCAGTTCTGTTTGTAGTTTTTTGAGTAACTGCCATACTATTTCCCATAGTGGTTGTACTAATTTATATTTCCATCAGCAATATACTAGCATTCCCTTTTCTCCAAATCCTTGTCAGCATCTGTTATTTTCCATCCTTTTGATAATAGCCATTTTAACAATGACGAGATGATTGCTTATTGTGATTTTGACTTGCATTACCCTGATGATTAGTAATGTGGAACATTTTTTTGTATGCCTGCTGGTCATCTGTATGTCTTCTTTTGAGAAATGCCTATTCAGATCATTTACCCATATTAAAATCAGATTATTTAGGGATTTTTTTTTTACTATTAAGTCATATTCTGAGTATTAATCCCTTCTGAAGATTTGCAAACATTTTCTACCATTTCATAGGTTTTCTCTTCACTCTGTTGATTGTTTCCTTTTTCAATGCAGAAGCTTTCTTCTTGATGTAATCCAATTTGTCCACTTTTTTCTTTCATTGCCTGTGTTTTTGAGGTCTTAACCAAAAATCTCAGCCCAGACCAATGTCCGAAAGCATTTCCCCAATGTTTTCTTCTGGTAGTGTCACAGTTTCAAGTTGAATATTTACATTCTTTAATCTATTTTATTTTTGTATATGGCAAGAGATCGAGGTCTTCCATTTTTCTGCTTATAAATATTCATATTCCAACAACATTCATTGAAGAAACTGTCCTGTCTCCACTGAAAATTCTTGATGCTTTTGTCAAAAATGAGTTGGCTCTAAATATATGGATTTATTTCTGGGGTCTCTATGCAGTTCTACTGATTCTATGTATCTATTTTTATGCCAGTACTATGCTGTTTTGGTTAGAATAGCTTTGTAGTATATCTTAAAAATCAGGTAGTATGATGCCTTTTTCCTTTTTGCCTTTTCTTTTTTCTTTTTGCTCTGAATTATTTTGGCTATTTGGGGTCTTCTGTTTCCTAATTCTCCACCCTTTTCCAGGTTGTGTTCTATCACCCTGGCCTGCATTCAGCAAGAATCCTGTTAGGTCACTTTATCCAGAATCCCCCTTTGCTCCTGATGTAATTTCCTCTCACAATTTTCTATCCACTGAGCCCCACCCTGCTCCTTGGCTATAAATTCCCACTTTTCCCTGTCAAGTCTAGTTTATCCTTCCTACTACAAAACCCCATTGTAGTAGTCCCTATTGCACAAAGTCTTTTTTACCATCTTTACCAAGTGTCAGGAATAACATTTTCCTTAACAAGGCCCAGAAACAGACCAACCAAAAAGAAGGAAATGATAGGATGATAATGAAAAGAAATCTGGGAGGACAGCAAAGCAGCAGGCCCAGTACAGATCAAAGCAAGAGGGTTAAGGACTTGAGGAATGATATTACCAAGAAAAAAAGAAATGGGAACCTATGGTGTCAGCTGTGAGCAATACTTACATAATCCTAACAATGTAAGCTGAAAATTCAGTGTTTAATTCTGCAAGAAAAAAATTGTAAATAATTTAAAGTCCAAAAAGTAGGGGTATTGTTAAGTTTGTGTGTATTTAGAAGATGAAATACCATATAAAAATTAATTAATGAACTAGAGATTTTTGTATTGACATGGTTAAATATCAGTACCATGAGATTCATTATGAAAAGAGCAGTTGAAGTAAATATTTACATAAATATTTAAATTTAAAACAATGTCATTATTGTGATTACATATATACTAGTTTAAAAGTATAATATATAAATTAGATATTCACTAAATTCAAGATGATGATTGGATGGAGGGAAAGAAGGAAGAAGAAGGATCATGAATGCTAAGAGAAATATAGGAGACTCTGATATAACTGTAGTAATTTATTTCTTTAAAAAATAATCTGAAGTCATTATTACCTATAATGTACTCATCCTGAGGCTGAGGACATAGTGTTTGTTACAGTAGTATCCTTTGTAGAGTATGTTATTTTCTCACTCTAAAACAAAGATTTCAAGAAGCAATTTGTCTACAAAATTTCAGCCTCTTGATAGCCACAGAAACCAAGTTTTAGTAGAGAATTTAGGAGGAATGTGGCCTATCATTTTGTAATTAAGCAAGTTATATCAGTCTTTTCTATTTCAGAACTCTCTAAACTAAAGTCTCCCAGCGATAAGTGCAATAAACATCACTATTGACTATTGATAGATCAGTATCCTGGAGGGCACACCCTTCCATTAAGAATACTTTCCTCTGCTACCATCAGACCAAGGCACTGACAATAATGATAAACATTTCCATGCAATTTGCCAAGCACTTACGGAGTTTACTTTTATTGAGTGCATAACGTACCAGGAAGTGTACTCTCATATTTATTAAGTGTCCCCCCTAAGAGCCCGAGAGCATCACATATTAGAAGAAATGTGAGCTTTAGCATAGACAAACCTAAGCCTCAACTGCTTCATCTCTTACATGCCTTATGACCTACAACATTTCTCTAAGCCAGTTTCCTCATATATAAACTGGAGAAAATTTGCCTACCTTATAGGTAATTATAAAAGGTGAATGAGATGATATCCACATAAAGTCTAACACAGTACCTAAGCAGGACCTCAGTAAATGTTACCTTTCTCTTTTATAAGGTTCTGAGGGATTCAGTAATGTGACCCTGGTCACACCAAAATGAGAGAATCAAAGAGACATGACCATTAAGTGCATAGACTCTAGAGCCGGGCTGCCCAGGTTCAAATCCCAGCCCTGCCTCTTACCAGCTATGTAACTTTGGACAAGTTATTTAATCTCTCTGTGGCTCAGCTTTCTCATATGTAAAATAAGAGTAGTAGGGAAACTACCTCATAGGGTTGTTAGTAAATAATTGAGCACTTGGAACAAAATGTAGCACATAAAAGCACTATGTAGTTTAATGAATAATAAGTAACATATATGTCATGAACTCAATACATAGAAATTCATACTCCATGAAAGGAAACGGAGAGCTCCTCCTTTCACTGCACTATAGCACTACCCTCAACTAGCAGGGCTGGCATCATATGCACATTCTGGCTTGGGGGTGGCTTGTGTCTCTTGTTGTTGAGTTTGGAGGGTGTAAAAGAAAGAGACATAAAGGGAAAGTTTGTCATTGACATCTTTAACTCTTACCTTCTGTGGATGGTACTCTTTTCAGTTCTTTTGTATTTTTTTCAAAAGTTTTAACTAAGCAAGTCATGGAAGCTCAATCTTAAGGTTTAGGCCAGGTGCAATCGCTCAGACCTATAATCTCAGCACTTTGTGGGGACAAGGTAAGCCAATGGCTTGAGCTCAGCAGTTCGAGACCAGCCTGAGCAACATGGCAACACAGTGTTTCTATGAAAAACACAAAAATTAGCTGGGCATGGTGGCATGCACCTGTAGTACCAGCAACTCTGGAGGCTGAGGTGGGAAGATTTCTTGAGACTAGAAAGCTGAGGCTACAGTGAGCCATGATTGCACCACTGCACTCCAGCCTGGGTGACAGAGTAAGATCCTGTCCCCCCCAAAAATAAAGTAAAACAGAATAAATAAATAAATAAATATTAGGGTTTAGCTACAATAATAGACCCCCATGTTTGTACTGAAATATGGACAAGTCTCTGTTCCTCCATGACATGTCCTTTTCTTTTCCACCAGCAGCAGTGAGGACTAGCTGGCACCAATTTCCCATTATCCTCCTCCTGAAAGGCATGCATAACTCACTTAATTGCTTCACACTACAGTACACTGCTATTTAGAACCAGTCTGTTTCTTTCCATTGTAACAGCATGGAAATAAATAAGCAATTTCCATACATTAGGAAACATAAGCATGCCAGAGTCTAATACATACATATGTGATTAATAAACCAGAGCACTTAGATGAAATACACTGCACCACACAAACACCATTCCATTAGAGCAGCCACTTGGGTATGAGATATCACCCAGAGTTGTCTCACTGCTGGGCCCAGTGAAACAATGCCAGGGTGGAAACTCATGGCACTTCCTCGGGATGAAAGCTCTCCTTTAGATTGAAAAATGAAGAGTGAGAAATGGAGAGCCAACTGTCCTGCTTTTGTAAGTGGTATTGGCTTTTTGTGAGCTATGAGCAGGCTGCATGACTCTGAGCAAATATATTTTCTGTGTCTTGTTTATTAATGGACAGAAAAGCTAGCCTGAAAATGAAATTGATTTTATTCACTTAGGATTTTATACTCCATTGCACAACCACAACCCAGCAAATTTTTCATTAAGAGAGATAATTACTTTAATGAAGATTAAATATAATTTAAAATTCACATTTATCTTTATCTACCTAATGCAGGTCAGAATTAGCCTAAAATGGCTGGGAAATGGGGAAGAAATGGGTTTCTCCAAAAAAGTCCCCATCTGTTTAAGAGGAGAGTGTCCTAATCTGACAGTCATTCCTGCCTTTTTTTCTTCTTTCTCCTCTTCCTCCCATTGTATCCATTAATGTCTCCCACATCAGACCCAAATCAGACCTTCTGCTTTATAATAATCCTAATTTGGGGATGTTTGGCAGAGGCTGCAGGAGAGCAGAAATTAATAGCCAGGATGCTCAATGATCTATGAAAAGCTGTATTCACGATGGGCATATACAGGAGAAACACTGAGATCAAAGAAGTGGCAGGTTAGTTTTAGAAATATCCTCCTTCCTTAACACAAAGTGCTTTACTCCACTTGTCAAATATAGGAAGCCAAAAATGATATTAAACTCATTAGTATTAGTAATATTTTATGTGTCATTAGAACTGGTCATCATTAATGGCATTTGTGTATTGTTGTGGAAAGGGCATGTGCCTGGGAAACAGAAAAATGCAATGTTTACTCCTGGTTTTTCCTCTTTTCAGATGTATGATGTTAAAAATTGTTTCTTTGCTGAATCTCAGGGTCCTCATTTGTGAGATGGAGATGAGAATGCCCATCTTGAGTTCAGAGATGTAGAGCATCTGGCATTAAATAGGTACTCAACAAATGTAATATACTTTTTTACTATAACATCAATTTTCCTCTAAAAGCTTCAAATACTATATCGGTGGGACAATTCTCCCTAGGTGACAGCAACACTCAATTCTGCAGAAGTAAGCAGTCAGTTTTGCTCTAGGTTCTTGCTGTTACTGACCTAAGAGATAGCTCTGGCTAAAGGGGTGGCACAGGGAAACACAGGTTTGTCAAACCCATTAGCACAGATACGCACAGTCCTGAGTGTTTGGACATTTAATTTCCAAGGAAGAAAACTAAGTCGGGTTTAGTGGGGATATACAACTGGCTCTGAGATGTAATATTTCAAATAATAGTTCTCATTTACTGAATACCAATGAGATATGGTACATTACATATATCAGCATATTACATGTTATCTTATTTAATTAGTGTGACTATATAATTCACCATCTAAATCAAGACACATTCAGAGTAAAAGACAATGATATAAATAATTACATTAAGACAACAGGTATAAACCCAGATGGTCCTGGACAAACTGAATATATGAACACCCAAGTTTAATCCACACAATCACTGTATGAGCTTTAAAACACTCTCTCTAGTTTACTGATGGAAACTATTCAGAGAGGCTAAAAGTAATGAGTCCAAGGATGTACAAACTAGCAAAAGGCAGACCCAGGGTTGGAACCTCTGTCTTTAAGATGCCAAAGGTTTTTTCCTCTAACATCCTTCCTCCTTGAAACCCTTTATTCAAGATATCAGCTATCAAATGACAGCATTAATTTCATTTTGAAAGCTTGCCTTTATTGAGTGAATAGCAAATTTCAAGCTCTGGGTCATGACTTCCAAATGCTATCAAGAAAGAGGGCAAAAAAAATTGTGAAGTGAAAGCAAAATGATGCCAGTGAAAGCAGTTATATCCTAATGCGTATCCGGCTCTCTTTGAGCGCTCGATGCAGTCTGAATATCAAAGACATGAGCTAATGCTTACTCAAGCATGGAGAACGACAGTCAATAGGGCCAGACATCAATAAGCCTGTTTCCCAGGTACTGGTCTATATTCTCATTTACCCGATTAATTCCTTGATCTAAGTCAACTCACTGCTGACATTAGGGACCTGAAATCACAAATGAATTTGATTTACTTCTATAACATTTTCTGGATCTTTTCTTTCCCCCGGAATGTAATAAGGAGAAAAATGTTGAAAGTGATCAACATTCACTCCTCTCCATGGTGTTTTAGTAGATGAAATAGATGAGTTTTCCACACTGTCACCCTTTGGCCTAACTATCATTGTTTATATTTTCCTTGTCTATTTGCAAACCAGAAAGTGGCCCAGTCTAGCCTCTCTTGGAAGCTAGTCACATTGACAGACACAATAGAACTTGTATCCTGGCAAGGGAACAACATTTCAAATCAGTCATGAATTCCAAGCATCCTCAGTCACAATCCTTTAAGGAAAGACCATCCTCAGAAAGCAAGTAAGTCCCTAATCCTAAGAATGAGTGACCAGGTATTCCAATGATGCTGTAAAACAGACCACCTTGGGACATAATAAGAAATCCTGAGTCAAAATTCAATTATGTTTCTCTGAAGTTGTGTGATCTTTACGTTTCATCCAAACCCTCTGAGCTTCAGATTTCTCAACTGTAAAGACATGGCTTCTCCAACTTTAGTAGGCACAAAAATTGCCTATAAATGTCATTAAAACACATCTCTGGGTCCCATCTTTAGAGATTCTGATTCATCACATTTGGTGTAAAGCCAGAGAATTGCATTTCTAATAAGCTTCCAAGTGATGGTAATGATGATGATCATCATGATCATGGCTGTGGGCTACACTTTGAGTAATACTAAATTGTATCAATAATGCTGATCTCACAATTTCTGAAAAGCTCTGAAGAGAGAAGATGATCCTTAGCAAAGCTGCTGACTCATAATGCCTCTCAGTCAACACTGAATAAAGGATCAACAAAGTCCAGGACTATTAGTAGGAATAAAATTTGGGGACATTTAATCATTTCTAATAGACCAGGTACAAGATTTCATTATATTCCAATCCCTCTTGTTACAATATATTCTCTGTTAGTGTCCCAGTCTCAAGTTGTGAACTTACCCAAATGCCTCCCAATTTTCCCTTTCATTTAGCACATAACACAGTTTTTGGCTTGCAAAGTCCAATCATCCCCTTTAGGCTCAGCTGCATCTCCGTGGCATCCAAACCCCATTTAAAATCATTTTGATTACTTCTTTAAAAATAAAATATAAGTTTTCCCATTAAAACAGTACTCAGGAAATAGACGGAATGATATTGACTTTGCTGAAAACAGGAATCTCCTGTTATACCAGTTGTCAATCCTAAGATAAGAGGGAGTCCTTCAGTTTGTCCTTGTCTAATGCAACTCAGTAATCAGGCAACTCGCCTCTCACCCTCCCCACTATTTCTCCCCTCCCTGCATTCCAGCTTTCTCTCTTCGTGACATTATTTAATCTCTCAGTTGCAGCTTCTAGGGATTAGCTACAGCATCTATTAATAGTTTTACTTCTGTTTACAGTTCCAAGGGGAGAGAAATAGCTCATTCCTTTTCTCCAATCTTGAAGATACGTCTTATTGCAAAGGGAGGAAGATGCACAGGCCCCGTGAATAACCTATTTCCACAATCATTCCACTGTAAAGATGCTAATGTGCTTCTTTGCCGAATGGATCCATTTAATAGGCAGAACAAGTTGGATATAAACTCTTTAATTGCTTTCAGCACACCGATTATCTTCCTGTGTCACCTATTGTATAATGCAAAAATGTTAACAAAAGCACTTACTGAAGACATTATTGGGAATTAAAAAACAAAGAACCATCAGTTGTCACTAAATATGCCTTTCATGTTCCCAAATGAAATGCATTTGTGCACTCAAGAAATAGGATAGCAATGTGCAGGCCTGCCATTGTCAGATGCAAACATCTTCATTAGATTTTGATCCAGCTGCTGCAAGATCTATAAAAAGAGCTATCAAAGCCGGCAACTCATTATTGGTTATTTCAGGAAAACTTCAAAAAACTATCCCTAAACCTGCGCTGATCTTTTCTGACAAGTTCCCTGGCCAGGCTGTTTGTTTGGGAACAGGGGCATCGAAAATCTCTGCCAAGTCATCCTCTTGGAATGATATTTCAAAGGATGCAGTCTTTCCATGGCTGTTAGGGAGAAACCACAATTGCAGAGTCAACTTGCATTCCTGGACATCTGAGCTGTAAATCTGTCTGTCATCCCCCAAATCTTCTGTTCTGACCCAACAGACATATCCTTAAAAGTATGTAAGTGAAAAGTAGCCAAATCCAGGTTTTTATAGACAAAAAGGGAAAGATTAATATACGCAATGTCTTGTGATATCCTTTCTCTGTTGCAATAAATCTTCTTATGCATATTGGCAGTTAGCTTATTTCTAGCATATTATGTTTGGCAGGCACTAGCTTTTTTAAAAGAGAAAAGAGCCGAAAGGAAATAAGCAAGGAAGGAGAAGAAGAAAGAAAATAAAGGAAAGGAGGAATGGAAAAGCGCAAGTAGAAAATAGTTTGAGTCTGGAGATAATGTATAGAGGAGGTTACAGGGAGACAAACTGTAAAGTCAAAATTACCTACAACTGCTCTTTGAATTCTACTGAAACAGAAGGGGGGTCCAACAAAGACCTGAATAGCATTCATATTAATCACAGCCCCTAGCATCTTGATAGGGACCTCTCCAGTCAGGCCCAGGTCTCCAGAGGCCTCTGATGGATACCAGACAAACAACTCGCAGAAAACAACTGTCAGAGATGTCATGGCCATCTATGAAGAATTCTTTTCCCCTCAGTCTATATATGTCTCTATTTATGACAAAGAGAAACACAAATTATTATCCAGTGATTCAACCTCAGTAAACAAGGAAGAAAGAATACACAAACCACTAACAAAGCCTGCTTTAAAGATTTTTGTGTGGCCTTTAATTTACCCACTATATTATCTGCATTATAGTCAAAAGAAAATTGAAATGCTCAAATTATTAATGTAATATTATATTCACTATTTAAATTAGGTATAAGAGCTCATTTGGGGATCATTTTATTATATTTATATTGTCTTTAAAACTATTACCCAAATCTTAATGATCTTGGGACCACAAATATTTTTCCTTACATGTACCATCCTGATGCCTTTCAAAACATCACCTTTCCTGCAATGCCACAGCTTTCATCTTCCATCCTGTCATCTGCCTTGGCCTATGGAGTCAGGTGGATAAGAACAGCAGAAATTGAGGTCCACACCCACTCAAACCAGGGTAGGATTTTGAGTTGGGGACCAGAGCCAGAGTTAACTTTTTATGATGTAAATCTGATCATGAGGCTCCTCTATGTAACACCATTCAGTAGCTTCCTATTGCCCATCAGATAAGATCACATTCCTGCTGTGCAGCTACAGGCAGTTATTAAACCTCTCCATAGCTCAGTTTCCTCATCTATAAAATGGTGATAATAATCACGAGGAAAATGAATGTAAAGCATTTAGCACAAAGCCAATAAGTGCTCAATACCATTATTATTGATGTTATCTCACCAGCTAAATTCCTTTTCAATTCCCCCTTTGTTCTATCATGCAGCCATATTCAACAATGAGTTTCTCATCTCCCCCATGATCTTCCTTGATGCTATAACTTGATATATGATCAGTTTGCAATACTCTCTTCCTCCTCCTGGCCCTTGGCCAGCCTGACTCCTATTAATTGATGAACTTTCAGCTTAAATGCATAATGTGGAGAAAGCTTTCTCTGACTCCAAGTCTGGGTTTGTTTCCTCCAGTACATCCTTCATTGCATACTTCCTCTACTATATATGTATCATCCATTATTTTAACATCCTACATAACTGAGATATCCATGAGGGACCTAAGATTAGATTTTCCTTGCTTACCACTGTATTTTCTCAGTAGCAAGTACAATATAATCAAAGTGAACTGAGTTATAATGCAATTTTAAAAAATCTTAGCAGATTACAATGACATAGGATTGGTCCTTGCTCATACTACATACATGTTCATTACAGTGTTTTCATGCTGCATCCCAGTCTAATGCCTCCCTTCCTACATTCTGGAACATTGCTGATCTCATGGTAGAGGGAAAAGGAACACAGTAATGGTTGACTGCCTCTCTTAAGGTTTCCATCCAGGAGTGGCACACCTAATTACTCCTCATACTTTATTGGCTAAAGCAAGTCATGTGGCAAAGGCTTATGTCAATCAGGTGGAAAATTCTATGTAAAAAGGGTACCACTGAGATGGAAACTAAAATACTTAGTGAACAGTAATATCTATTAAAACAGATCTCAATAAACATTAGTTTAAGAAAATCTTACTTTGCTGCAAGTTGACAGGTATAAACCCCACACCAATTGAAATCTTCCCATAGTCTTCTCTGTTACTCAAAAACATTTTTACTTCTGGAAAATTTTGACTTTTATAATCACTCTCCCTCTGGTCACACAACCATGTTTTCTGCCAGACACTAGTTGCATATCTATGTGGTAACAGTTTACAAATCATACCAGTACATCACTTTTGAGTAATGAATGAAAAACAGGTTCAACAACAACAAAAATATTATTTGACTGCTACTCTAGGCAAGGCATTAATATGGACAAGGGGGATTGTATCCAGTCTCATAGAAAGATATGCCAATAAGGCAACCTTCGAAATCAGTTCACCTGACCACAGATGAAACGCAAAAAGCTGAGTGACTTACCAAGTTCAAACGGCTAAATAGTAGCAGAACCGGGTCTGGAATATCACCAATTTTAAAGCAAGTGCTCCTTCTATTACAGCATATTGCCTTCCCATAAAGATTGCCACCAAATGTGAGTAGAGAAAGAGATCACCATTTAACACACAAGGAAATCAAGGTCCAGGGAGGTGAAGTGACTGTCTCAAAGCTATCCACATTAATAGTCTTGTTTTTCTTAACCACAGGAATCCCTAAGGAAAGCTATGTTGTTTCAGCACATAGGACAAGACTTACTCTTTACAAAGGGCTCAAAGAACTATCTGTTGAGTTGAACTGAACTGAACTGGATTGAATCGAATTGAATCTAACTGAATTCAAATGATACACAAGGTACAGATATATTTTTCCCTCACTCTATAGGCCTTGTTTCTATCTCTCCTGGATTTTTGGACTTGCCAAACCAGCATGTTATGCACCAACAAGTATGACTTAGCTAGTTTCTCTTCCATAATATCCTTATTCTCTGCTTCTTCCATATTTATAATTGCCTTCCTCCTTTGAGCAAAAACAAATTAATACCTAGAAATCTTGTCATCTCACAACATTTACAGAATGACATAGAATTGGAAAGCAAAATCACGAATGATACAAGCCCCCAAAAGATCATTAGACAGAGAATTTTATTCCCTCTGAGCTAAGCAGGTCAGCTGAAAAGTGACATAACCCAGATGATCCTAAGACACAGAGGAAAATTTCATTAAGTTGCTGTTTTCCGACAACTCAGTGATATGTAAAAGGAATAAGAATTAAATTTGACGACAGAATGCAGATTCTGGCTGGACTCCAGGTATGAGGAGTATTAAGTAAGAAAGAAAAAATAGCACTGTCAAGTCTAATTGTTTAAAACATAAAACTCTTTCCATATGTCTTGAGATGAATAGAGTTGCACAGTATTGGGATGTATTCTGAAATCATGCAAACAAAGAGCAGCATATACCATTTGGATTAAATTTTTTTTCTACATAAAATCTGACTCTGCTTTCTTTTCCTTTCTTTCCTGCCTCACAAAAGCACTTAGACATTTGAAATTAGCCGTAGGAAAAGCACATTAAAGCTTCTTTACTATATTATGGATTTGACTCTACTATGGAAAAAGCATGGGCTTTGTGATAAGACAGAATTTGGTTCCAACCCTAACCATACCTCTTCTTGTTGTTTGATCTAAGCCTTAGTTTTACCACCTGCAAATAGAGGTGATATTCTTATGACAATAAGGTATGATGAGGATTAAATGAGATAATGACATTATAATGTATCTTCTTTCTTTTTTCCTCTTAACACATAGAAATACAATCATCCACATAGCAACTCCACATAACTCTATGACAAATGAGAGAAGATTTTTTGTTCATTGTCAATAAAGGCCTCCATTTCATCTCTTCAATAAATTGGCATAAGTTTTCTGAGCACTATTTACAGGGAAAACTTTGTGGTAAGTGCTTAAAGGTTAGAAAGCCTTATTACACAAAGTGTATGAAATTACGGCATTTATTGAAATGCCTTTTCATTGGTTATCATAGCAAATAATCAAGATTACTCAGCCTTTTAAGTCTTCATTTTTCTTTACAGGATGAATGTGTTCAGTATGGAAAAATAATAAAAACAAATAAACCACTTCAACTCAAGCTCAAACTAAAAGTAGTGGCTCTTATTTCATAGTGGATTGATCGCCAGTTACTTGCTTCCAACCAGTTTTGTGTTACAGCTGTATACCTATATTTGTCTGTACCCTTGCCTCTATGTACTTGCACACACAGTGTTGTATGGCAAAAAGAGAACTGTGCTTGGGGTTCAAGCCCTGCCTTCCCATATTGTAATGCAAATTAGAATTTTCACTGTGTTCCTTCCTGGAATCTCAAAGTCCTCATTGTTAAATGGGATTTTCTGGACAGAGGATCTCTAGATCTCTAAAGTCACTACCATATGTGTAAGTTAAACTGTGATATAAAACACTTGTAACTCATCACTAATGTGTGCATCTATATGTATATTTACATATAGATTTATGTAAAAAAAATATAAAGAATACGTTCAGTTCCCAGAACACAACTCCACAGCAATTTCATGGAGGTAGATAACATACTAATGCAATTTCACATCACTATACTAAAGTGTCATGAGTAAAAGATTCCCAAAGAACTTTCAAACTAATGTCTAATTTAGTGTATTCTAAAACAGTGCAGAGATAGATTCCAGGATAAAACCAGTGGTTCTCTCCTTTAACTATACCCCGCACAAATTCAACATAACACAGGGATGATCATAGGCCAAGTGGATGCACGGTGTTGGGGAGGTTTAATTGACCTCATAATGTCTTACCTATGACCCTAATTAAAACCACTCAACCACATCTCAAAAATAGTAGAAACAAAAAAGATAGTATTTTATCAAGAGGCCCTGCCAATATTACAATATGTTTGTCACCTCCCAATGTCTTCCCCACCCCATCACTAAAACAGCCTAAAAATTATTAACACTGAAGGTTCCATTGCCAGTGGTCTGATTTTCATTTTGACTTTCTACCATTGGAAAATTTTTAAATAGAGCCCAATATATTTCTAACCATTCAAAATTTCTGATGTGTCAGAATACTTTAATTTCTTATATATTATTTATGAGGACCAATATGTATGCATCAAAAACCTTCTTTTACATACTTTTCACAACAAAAATGAAAAACATACTTTTTTCCTGTTTTATAACCATTGAAATTCAAGGCAGAAATTAGCCTTGACATAAGGAAAAATACAGAATACAGAGAAAGGTATTTTTCACCATAAAAAGTTTAACTTGGAGAAGAAAAAGGGCAATTACAAGTCAATTCATCATTTGGCAATATGTAATGCACAAAGATTTCTGGTTAAAACACAGATGAAAGGGTAAAGGAACAGATACAAAATCTTCCTGTATAATTCATCCCAACTCTATACAAATATTAAATCTCCATATGATTAATATTAGGTTCTTGTTATAACATTCATTGACCTCTTTAATAAGTGAGCCACCCAACAGCTACTGGTTCTGAATCTCTGAAAATGAGGATAGTTTCATGCTTCTAAAAATAAATAAATAAAATTCCACAGGTGACTTTGATGCAGGGCCTTGTCCAAAAACACTGTGTACATCTTATTAGTTTGTTCTCACACTGCTATGAAGAAATACCCAAGACTGGGTAATTTATAAAGGAAAGAGGTTTAATTGACTCATAGTTCAACAAAGCTGGGGAGGCCTCAGGAAACTGACAAGCACGGCAGAAGGCACCTCTTCACAAGGCGGCAGGAGAGAGAATGAGTGCTGAGTGAAGGGGGAAGCCCCTTATCAAGCCATCAGATCTCCTGAGAACTCACTATCACCAGAATAGAATGGAGGAAACCACCCCCACGATTCAATTACCTCCTACCAGGTCCCTCCCACAACAAGTGGGGATTATGAGAATTACAACTCAAGATGAGATTTTGGGTGGGGACACAGTCAAACCATATCAACATCTGCGGTATATGTAGTCCTCTCTTGGGTAAAGTACTTTACTTGGATATTGCCTTTTTTTTTTTTTTTTTGGTGAGATGAGTCTCACTCTGTTGCCCAGGCTGGAGTGCAGTAGCACAATCTTGGCCCACTGCAACCTCCACCTCCCAGGTTCAAGCAATTATCCTGCCTCAGCCTCCCCAGTAGCTGGGATTACAAGTGCACACCACCACACCCGGCTGACTTTTGTATTTTTAGTAGAGACAGAGTTTCACCATGTTGGCCAGGCTCGTCTTGGACTCCTGACCTCAGGTGATCCACCCACCGCAGCCTTCCAAAGTGCTGGGATTACAGATGTGAGCCACCGCGCCTAGCTGGATATTGCCATTTTTATGGTAACGCGAATCATGGGCCGGGCACAGTGGCTCACGCCTGTAATCCCAGCATTTTGGGAGGCCGAGGTGGGCAGAGCACAAGGCCACCATCCTGGCCAGCATGGTGAAACTCCATCTCTACTAAAATTACAAAAATTAGCTGGTCACACATGCGTGAAGTCCCAGCTACTCTGGAGGCTGAGGCAGGAGAATCACTTGAACCCGGGAGGCAGAGCTTTCAGTGAGCCAAGATTGCGCCACTGCACTCCAGCCTGGCGACAGAGCAAGACTCCATCAAAAAAAAAAAAAAAAAAAAAAGTGAACCATGACTTTGCAATTCTACTGGCTAATTAGCTGTGTGCCACCTTTAAGTGAATAGAAGCTGTTACATTGAGAGCTAGAGAGGTTTTCCTGAAGTCACAGGGAATCAGTTGGGAAACTGGCTGTATATGTAAAGCACCAGTGTCCAGAGAAGGTTAACTTTACCTTAAACAAGTATATATTGAAAGAAGTAACTAACCTGGGACCTTCAAAAGGTCGCCCTTGGAGCTCTAAGAATACACAATTCATGCGGAACTTTCAAGAATTATATTGAGCACTTACTTTGTGCCAGACAATTCTCCAAATATTTTTACATGCATTATCACATTTTATCCTTATAAAAAATCTTCAGTCAGAGATAATTATTATGTCAAGGAGATTGTGAAATAGAGGTTCAAAATGTGAAGTAGCTAGACCAAGATGACATAGCTAATAAAAGGCATAGGTAGGATGCAAAATCCATTGAACCAATTTCTGTATCCACGTGCGTAACCACAATGTAAAACTCGAGATGAGTGAATCAAGCCCCTCAGTTCCATCTTGCAAAGATCCTACTTGGTGCAGGAGCAGCTCTTTTAGGCTAAAACATTTCTAATGCTCCAAATGATGAACTGTCTGCCTTTACTTCCTGTTTAAGTCCACTGCATTGTCTCCTAGTTTTTCCTGAAATTTTAACTTCAGAATCCTTGAACAACAGCCTCAAGAACCTCATTAAATCACCTTTACCCTATTATTAAGCTAATATGGCTCTATAAAGTCAGTTTATCTCAGAGAAGACCAATGCCTAGAACAGAGTCTATCATATAGTACACATTTGTTGAAAGTGAAAGATCTCATACTGAACTTGGAACATACACATTTGTTTTACAGCAGATACTACTACTAATATCCTATATTTATGAGCACTTTCCTCAACATATTGTCCTATTATGTCATTCCATTCTTACAATCAGCTCTGAAAGGAAAACACAGTAGGTATTATCATTCCCATTTTCCAGATGAAGAAACGGAGTCCCAAAAAATTGAAGTAATTTCTCAAATTTACATGGCTCCTAAGTAGCAGAACCAGTGTTCAAACCTAGCTTTCCTAGATTCCTGGAACTACTTCATAACCTCCAGAGAGTACTGTTCAATGAACTTTCTTCAAAGGTGCTTGGGAAACAAGAGTTTAGCAGAGAATGAATTTAAACGGAGCTAAGGCTGTCTGAAAAAAGGTGGTACATATTTTTATCTGTGAAAGCAGTTCCCTAAACATTCAGGAATTTTTCTAGCTAGCTGTTAAACCACTGGTAACGTGAAATTAGCCATGACCTGTGCATTTACATCACAGAAATGGACAAACACTATAAATTTATATATATTTTTTATAAATATATATTTTTTAAAAAGCTGGTTACAGGTGGAGAAGGATAAAAGTGTTCCAAACAAAGAGGAAGCCAAAATCTGGAATGAAGACATCAGTCTGACTAGAATATTAGTAATGCATTATAGTTCGGTAAGTAAGAAATAATGCAAGGAAAAGGACGCAACAAATGTGTGGTAAAATTATGGAGGGTTTCTAAAGCTGTTTGGTAGTTTCTACTCAATGGTGGAAGAAACAAGAAACTCCTGAAAAAAAGTACCATACAAAAAAAACTGTGACATTACAGTAACTGTGTGCCTCCAGATTAAATCATGCTCTAGCCAGACTTTTTAAAATAATCTTTTGTTTTGTTTTGTTTTTGTTTTTGTTTTTGAGATGGAGTCTCACTCTGTCGCCCAGGCTGGAGTGCAGTGGCGCGATGTCGGCTCACTGCAATCTGCGCCTCCCGGGTTCACGCCATTCTCCTGCCTCAGCCTCCAGAGTAGCTGGGACTACAGGCGCCCGCCACCACACCCAGCTAATTTTTTCGTATTTTTAGTAGATACGGGGTTTCACCATGTTAGCCAGGATGGTCTCAATCTCCTGACCTTGTGATCAGCCCGCCTTGGCCTCCCAATAAAATAATCTTTTAAATTAGATTTATAGAAAAATTGCAAAGATAGCATAGAGAGTTTCTGTGTGCACCACACCCAGGTTCTCCTATGACTAACATCTTACACTATCATGGTATGTATGTCAATATTAATGAACCAATATTGATACATTACTAACTTAAGTCCATACTGTATTCAGATTTCCTCAGATTTTACCTAATTCCCTCTTCTTGTTCCAGATGTCCTTCAGGATACCACATTACATTTGTTGGTTATGTCTCCTTAGGCTCCTTTTTGCTGTGGCAGTTTCTGAAACTTTCTTTGGTTCTTTATGACCTTGACAGTTTGAGAAGAGATTCTGTAGAATGTCCCATTACTGGGACTTGTCTAATGTATTTCTTATGATTAAACTAGACTTACAAGTTTTGGGGAGGGAGATGACAGAGGTAAAATGTCATTCTCATCTCACCATATAAAGGATACGCATCATCAACACGGACTTTTCACTGTGATGTTAACTCTGATTGCCTGGCTTAGATAGTATCTTGCAGTTTCTTCCACTGTTAAATTACCTCCCCTCTAACCCTTTCCTTCGGAAGGAAGTCACGATGTGCAGCCCACATTCAGGGAGTAGGAGCTATGCTCCACCTTGTTGAAAGCAGAGCATCTATGCTGTATATATTATTTGGAGTTATTCTGCATAGCAGAGTTTTCTATTCTTACCCCTATGTTTATGTATTCAATCGTTTTATGTAAGTACTAGCTCATAAATAGCTATTTAATACTTTGGTTTACAATCCAATACTACTCTGTTTTGTTGTTCAGATTGTTCCAGTTATCACCACTGGTGACTTTTTCAGTTGGCTCTTGTATCCTTTTTGACATACCTCCATCCTAGTGGGGTTTTTTCCCGCACTTTCTTGTTTTCTGGCACCATAAATTGCTCCGGGCTCATCTTGTATATTTTCTGCCCAGTCCTGGAATCAGTCATTTCTCCAAGGATACCTGGTGTTTGTGTGTGTGTGTGTGTGTGTGTGTGTGTGTGTGTTTTGTTGTTTTTTTAAAATTTTTTTTAAATTTATCTATTATTATTATTATTATTATACTTTAAGTTATAGGGTACATGTGCATAACGTGCAGGTTTGTTACATATCTATACTTGTGCCATGTTGCTGTGCTGCCCCATCAACTCGTCAGCACCCATCAACCCGTCATTTACATCAGGTATAACTCCCAATGCAATCCCACCCCTCTCCCCTCCCCATGATAGGCCCCGGTGTGTGATGTTCCCCTTCCCAAGTCCAAGTGATCTCATTGTTCAGTTCCCACCTATGAGTGAGAACATGCGGTGTTTGGTTTTCTATTCCTGCGACAGTTTGCTAAGAATGATGGTTTCCAGCTTCATCCATGTCCCTACAAAGGACACAAACTCATCCTTTCTTATGGCTGCATAGTATTCCATGGTGTATATGTGCCACATTTTCTTAATCCAGTCTGTCACTGATGGACATTTGGGTTGATTCTAAGTCTTTGCTATTGTGAATAGTGCCGCAATAAACATACGTGTGCATGTGTCTTTATAGCAGCATGATTTATAATCCCTTGGGTATATACCCAGTAATGGGATGGCTGGGTCATATGGTACATCTAGTTCTAGATCAATTGAAGAATGGTATTAGAAACCAACATCTGGGCTCTGTATATACTCGTGGCTACTGAGGTATCTTGCTAATAGGTCCTCTCAGCTAGCAGAATGACTTGGTGTGCTCAAACTGTTGTAACAAAATACTATACAGCTTAAACAACAAATATTTCTCATAGTTCTAGATACTAGAAGTCTGAGATTAGGGTGCCAGCATGGGTGGATTCTGGTGAGTGCCCACTTCCTGGCTTGCAGACAGCTGCCTTCTCATATTCTCATATGGCAGGGAGAGGAAGAGAAAACAAGCTCTCATGTCTCTTCTTAGAAGGACACTAATCCCATCATGAGGGCTCCACTTCATAATTTAGATACTTTCTAAATATCATCATATTGGGGATTAGGGTTCCAACATATGAATTGGGTGGAAGGGGAGGACAAAAACATTCATCCTATAGTGCATAGCAACAAAATATATGTGTGTATACTAATTCATACATGTATAGATGCATAACTATAAATATTTCTATGTGTAACCATCTGCACCTATATTGATGTCTACAACTCTAATCCATTAGCACACAGATCATTCTAGCCTTCTACCTTGTTTAACTGTAACATCCCACTTCAAAAATGAGAAACCTGGTTGCTCCCATTTGTCAATCATTTACTTAATTTTTCTATTCCAATATGTATGTATGATTTCAGAATTTATAATTGTACTTCTGTGGGAAATAACTTTATCAATTAAAGTCCAGTGTTTATGTCCTGATTTATGTTTGTTTTTATTCTTACAGATTCCACTCATTTCCAAAGTTACTTAGGTCAGTACCTTCTGTCCCTACCTTGAGAGATGTTGTTTCATATACTGTAATGCAGTTAGACTCTTTTGTCATAGTCTGCATTTAACCCCGGAATTCTCTGACCTCCTAAATAATTTTCTTAACTTTGTCTATATTAAGGCTCTCTCTTTGTGCTGTAAAGTTCCATGGGTCTTTGACAAATGAATAGTGATACATAGAATCACTAGAGTATCATACAGAATGGTTCTAGCTAGACCGATGATTTTGTGCACTTGCATGATGCAATTTCTTTAGTGAACGCAATGTGCAGCCCACATTCAAGGAGTAGGATGCCTGCTTTGCTCAATCTTGCTGTCATTAAGCCTTAGAGAAATAAAAAATAACAAACATTAATTCTGAAATAATAACTATAATCAAATATTTGTACATACCTTTCTCTGGTATGTAACACTCTAACATATTTCTTAACTTTATAGTAATAGGTTGCTACCCCCTAGGAAAAATATCAAATGAAGCACCAGAGGTAGACGCCTGAGTAAAAATCAAAACCACATTTACATTTATAGAACCTAATAAATAGCAAAGAAAAACCAAAAATGTTAAAAAGATAATATCTTCATCTGAAAGATATTTTACCTTTAGATTAATGTGTATTTCCATTCTATTATTGCTTATTCTGCAAAAAAAAAATTTATAGAGAAAACATTTTAAAATATGTTCAAGCTAAATTTAGGTTCATATACTTGAAACTAATGTACTTGTTTTGATGATAAATATTATTGTCATCTCTCCATTGGTGTGATTTATCCCAACACAAACCACTAATGGTAAATAACTTGGCCTTAAGTTGAGAGTTTACGGATTTGTGACAATATTAGAAAGACAATTACAGCGCTCCCCAGACAGGAGATCTCACATTCACTTGTAAGTACAGACACCTTACAAACTAGTCGAAAGAGTACATAACCCTGAACATGGAAGAGAATAGGCAGAAATCAATACTGAATATTTAAAAGTAATGACATTTAGAGGAAAAACTTACTCTCTTAGTAAACTCCTGAATCCAAACAGAACAGAATATATGAGAAAAGTACTTTTCATCCATTACTCACTCCAGAATCACCAGTATACAGGGATTCAAAAATGATGAGTTTCTTTTCTTTGAGTTAGGGAAATATCTGTTTTGCTAAACCACGCCCTCCCAGAAGTATATCTTTCTAAATCTACCTTTTCCTATGAAGATAATCTTCCCCCAAACCATGCACCTTGCAAACCTAAACTCAGGAGAGAATGTTCTGTGAAGAGAAGATAAAGACCTGAAAATATCAAGACAGATTATTCTATTGAGAGGGGAAAATCTGTAAACCTTTTCTAATGTGAATTTTGCTTTGACAAATTCTTGAAAGAGCCAGTTTTACCTCTTCATTTAGACTCTCCATTGAGTAATGGAAATGAAAAAATAATTATCTCACTTCCTACCTGTGCTGCCTTAGAGGCTCCAAAGAGAGTCAGCAAAGGACAATAGAGTCTTCTAGTGATTTGTCCATAATAACTGAGCATCTTGGGTTGAAAAAAAATGGATTGTTGATCTCCTGGGCTTGTTTAGCTTTGCTTTTTTAATTGCTAAATGCCAGCCTGGGAATTCTGCCTAAAATGGTAATGAGTTGCATTTATACTACACCTTTCATCTAGGAGGCACATGCTTCCCTCAGTTTTGAAACACAGCCATGCTGGAGCTGAAAAGCAGTAACTGTTTGAGTGTTGAACATTTATCCAGTGCCATAATTATACAAGGTGGAAGAAATTGTTTGAAGCAGAACCAAAATATTGCAGTAACAAAGATTGTGGGCTGCAGGTTTTGAAAATATTCTAGATATAGTCTGCTTTGTGACTTCCTTTGCATAGGGAATATTTATATATCCCTTTGAATCTTGAGTTTCCTAACAGGCCCACTTTAGTGTTCCTGTTTGAGTCCAACATAAATGGCCAAGAATTTAGGAAGAATGAATTGACATTAAATCTTTTCTTTCAGGAAAATCTTCTGAGACCTAGAATGTGCATCAAGAAAAAAAGACAACAAGAAAGTGTTTTATAACTATGTGCATTTTACAGACAATATTTTATTCCTTATAAAGCAATTTCTATCTTTGAAAAGAGTGTGTGGGTAAAACAAGATGACAAAAGCCCACCCAGGAACTTCTGAACATGTGCTTCATAGCTGATTCTTCTGCTAGCCCAAGAGAGAGAGTTGGTATCTATCACTGGAATACAAACCTATCAGGTCAGAACTGAAGTCTTACTCATTGCTCTAGCTTCAGAACCCAGATAATACTTAGAGATCATAGATCCTCAATGAAAGTTGGTTAAATCAATGAAAAATTGACCCTCTTCCCCTGAAAACATGAAGATGAATGCATGCAAAGTTTTCAGTTAATACTGGAAAAGCGATCAGGCCTTTTTTCACTTGAAAAGTCAAAAGAGGGGAAAAGTACTGACAAGGAGAGTAAAAGAACATGGAAGCCAATTTGAGAGATTGAAAAAGAAGTCCGCATATGCCCTCCAAATATCAGACCTCTCTCAGTTTATTGCTGTCAGTAATAAAATTTCATTATTAGGTCCCAGAGAAAAATAATTGAAGACTCATCAGTCATTTATATTTGCCCCTAATATAATATGATGTCCTTTCCGGAGAGCAAGTTTTGAAAGGCAGCAGAAAAGGGAAACTGTGTTGCCAAATCATAGCCAGTAAAGGGGATAAGAAGTCTGGATTTCAAGCATTGTCAACACTTACTTGGTGTGTGAGATTTCCAAACCCCTTAATCTTTCCAGGACTCAGCTTCCTTGTCTGCAAAGTAAGAAGTATGGGCCTGATCTCGATAATCTCTAGAAGAGTGCTAAAATCAGTCCTCTTGCATGTCATGGCCCCAGAATCTAAATCTGGAATCTAAAAAAACCTACCTACTTCTCTGTTTTGCTTAAATAACCTGGGCATCACATGAGCACTCTTGTCTCACTAAATGACCATCTATCCACTCTCTCATTGCTCTGAGAGCCATGAAAAACTCCTCTTGTCTAGAAAGATGACAATCTAAACCAAAATCCCGAGGCAAAGTCAACATATTTCTCTTCCTTGTTTGACACTTGAGGCAACTGATTCTCAGAGAGGTTAATTGACTAGCCAGCCTTAAGGTATCCAGCCAGTAAAAGAAAACACAAAACAAAAAAATATGGCACTTAAATTCAGGTCTTCAGAATCCCAGCTGAGGTTTCCTACACTACTTCTCCCTGCATATTTACACCTGGATAAGTTTTAAAACCATTTATGAGATTGATTAAAGCTTTTTTTCCCTTTAAGTAAAATTTTCCAATTTCTGTGGAGACACTGCAAATGTGGTAGAAGATATATTTTCTGATTTTAATGAGCAAAAAAATCCCTTCTGAAGCTCATTAAACCTGTCTACACTACCCCCACCAGAATTGTTATTGATGTAAGACATTCAAAGTCTAGAATTGTGCTGTTATCTCATAAAACACATAATTTGAGCCAATCCTGACAAATACTCATGTCACTTTATTCAAGCATAGCTTTCACCTTCCAGAGAGTTAATAAATTGGATTCTAACAGTCTGCAGAGAATATACAGTAAGATAAAAACATCTTCCAAAAATTTACAGTATATTTTAGGATGAGTTGAAACATATCAGCAGCCATTGCAGATGCATTTACAGGATTTTTAGAGTAGCACATTTCATCATAAACAGCTCTGTGATTCAGTATGGCATTAATAATGGAAAGAACAACCTTTAAAATAAAGTAAATGCATTTGGAGCAGTTACTGAGGTGATATCTGTCTCAAAAAAAATCAGTTAATAACTTCCAAGTTGATATGATATATTCCTTAGCCTATGCTGCCAGGAAAGATTTATCTTTTATGTTGAACTTCAGGTTGAAACGTTATAATAAAATTTAATATCTCTGTGGTAAACTGCCTTCCTCCATTTCCTTTACCTTTTAATTTCTATTATTACCAACTTTAGAATTGTTTCTTTGACCTTATGCAATATTTCAAAAAGTGGTTTAGATGCCAGATGGTTACTAAAACAAAATTGTAAATAAAATAGATCTATGCATGTACACATATACATCTCAAGATGTTAATCAAAAAGGACATAAATTATGAATGCATTTTACCTTCACACAAATGAAAGTTACAACCACGTGTCCAATGTATTTTAGCCCTATTACTTTTCTTTACAGCTGCTGTCTCAAACTGTTTCAGAGATCATGAGTTAGTCTGAATTTTCTTGCGTGGTAATCAGTAAGTCAACCTTTATTCCTCTGTATTCCCAAGACGCTGATCCATGCATATGTGTCTATAAATTGAAATACTGGTGTGAGATGGTATCTCATTGTGGTTTTGATTTGCATTTCTCTGATGGCCAGTGATGATGAGCATTTTTTCATGTGTCTGTTGGCTGTATGAATGTCTTCTTTTGAGAAATGTCTGTTCATATCCTTTGCCCACTTTTTGATGGGGTTGTTTGTTTTTTTCTTGTAAATTTGTTTGAGTTCTTTGTAGGTTCTGGATATTAGCCCTTTGTCAGATGAGTAGTTTGCAAAAATTTTCTCCCATTCTGTAGGTTGCCTGTTCACTCTGATGGTGGTTTCTTTTGCTGTGCAGAAGCTTTTTAGTTTAATTAGATCCCATTTGTCAATTTTGGCTTTTGCTGCTGTTGCTTTTGGTGTTTTAGACATGAAGTCTTTGCCCATGCCTATGTCCTGAATGGTACTACCTAGGTTTTCCTCTAGGGTTTTTATGGTATTAGGTCTAACATTTAAGTCTCTAATCCATCTTGAATTCATTTTCGTATAAGGAGTAAGGAAAGGATCCAGTTTCAGCTTTCTACTTATGGCTAGCCAATTTTCCCAGCACCATTTATTAAATAGGGAATCCTTTCCCCATTTCTTGTTTCTCTCAAGTTTGTCAAAGATCAGATGGCTGTAGATGTGTGGTATTATTTCTGAGGACTCTGTTCTGTTCCATTGGTCTATATCTCTGTTTTGGTACCAGTACCATGCTGTTTTGGTTACTGTAGCCTTGTAGTATAGTTTGAAGTCAGGTAGTGTGATGCCTCCAGCTTTGTTCTTTTGACTTAGGATTGTCTTGGAGATGCGGGCTCTTTTTTGGTTCCATATGAACTTTAAAGCAGTTCTTTCCAATTCTGTGAAGAAACTCATTGGTAGCTTGATGAGGATGGCATTGAATCTATAAATAACCTCGGGCAGTATGGCCATTTTCACGATATTGATTCTTCCTATCCATGAGCATGGTATGTTCTTCCATTTGTTTGTGTCCTCTTTTATTTCACTGAGCAGTGGTTTGTAGTTCTCCCTGAAGAGGTCCTTTACATCCCTTGTAAGTTGGATTCCTAGGTATTTTATTCTCTTTGAAGCAATTGTGAATGGAAGTTCATTCCTGATTTGGCTCTCTGTTTGTCTGTTACTGGTGTATAAGAATGCTTGTGATTTTTTCACATTGAATTTGTATCCTGAGACTTTGCTGAAGTTGCTTATCAGCTTAAGGAGATTTTGGGCTGAGACAATGGGGTTTTCTAAATATACAATCATGTCATCTGCAAACAGGGATAATTTGACTTCTTCTTTTCCTAACTGAACCTGCACGTTATGCACATGTACCCTAGAACTTAAAGTATAATAATAATAAAAAAAATAAAAAATAAAAAATAAAAAATAAAAAAAAAGAAATACTGATAGGAAAGAAAATCACTTTTCTCATTTTCCTTTTTCTCTTCTCTTTCATTTTTTATTTCCCACTCTTTCTCTTCTCTATTACTCTCCCCATCTCCACTCTCCTGTCTCCCATCTTCTATCTTCCCTATCTCTCATCTTCTACCTTCTCTCTCCTTGAATACATTTTTCCCTCCTCCCCAATATACTGGAATAAGCAGTTGGGAAGAGATAAAATGAAAGAAGGTGTGGAACATTTGTGACCCTCTAATCTAAAAGTAAATTACCAGTACATAAAAGAACTCGCAGGGATTCCGAGAGAGCTCCCAGAAGGGAAAGAATATTTTTTTGTTAATATGGTTACCAACCAATACATTCTGAGTGTATTAAGTTAAATCCCACCTTGGCCAACAAAAACTATGCACAAAACATCACTGAATAACCTTGGCCCTGCTCGCTTCCCACATGCTGCTCATTAGCAGGGAAAGGTGAAAACTCCAAGAATCCTGTGGGCAGTGCTCTGAGGTAATTTTATAAATGCCACAGTCATGTTTTAATGCAGTACCAAGATAAGGCACTTACAAGGCAACATCTCCCGGATCTCATCAAAATGAAGATAGAGTGCTTAAAATTCTAGAAGGTTACTAAAAAGACACTCAGTTCCATACAACATTTTTAAAGGCATTCTACTAGAGGTTAATAAAGAAAACAAAAAAAGAAATTGATAAATTGATAAAAATACATTCCATTTTGTCCTACTAGTAACAATTAATATTTAAATTTCATAACTAAACCTTACCCTATTTGTTCTGTCCTTTTTCTTATAGCAGGTGATATATCTCACCTGACATATGGATGTGAAAAGCAATGCCTAACAGCAGCCCTTCCAGGTCAGCTAAGCAGCTAAGAATTGAACATATGAAAACTGTCAAATCCACATTATTTTGTTTTGTCATGTTTTTTGTAAATCATGCTGCATTTTTAACCAGGGAGAAAATAAAAGTTCCCACAAGAGTATCTCTCATTAATCAGACCTTAAAAACCATCTGAATAGGGGGATATAAGGCAGTGTTTTTTTCTGTGGAATTTGCAGCAACTTGCAAACCAGTATGTGGTAAATAAAATACCCAATCATTTTTCTTCCACTCAAATGACTCCTTTTATAAAAGAGTTTCAAATCTCATTATGTAAAATCTCATTCACATCTTCAACTACAAAAACATTGAAGCCACCCATTATGAACTCCCCATCTCATTCAAGACCAAATCTAAGTACCAACTACAGCATACCAAGTCTTCTGTGACATGACCCTGCCAGCTTCACTCACCCACCCTATATCCTACCACCAGTAATTTCCCAACCAGCCCTACCTTGGTGAATTTGCACATCAGTACCTTCTGTTAAGAAGCCTGTCTTCATTTCTCCATTTGCCTAAATCTTACTCAACCATCTAGATTCAAGTCAAACCCCACTCTCTTTGAGGAACCTTCCCTGATTTCATAATCAAATTTAATATCTCTATTCTGGATATTCAGGGAACACTTTGTTCTTAACGAAAAGCTTATTATTTCAGTCTTTAGCACAGTATTTGGAAAATGGAAGATATCACAAAAGTTCTCACTCAAGGAGCTTTAGTCACATTTGGGCTACAAAACTCACCAAATGAAACCATACAGGGTTGTACTCAGTGGTGCAATGCAAGGTGTAAGGAGAGTTCAGAGTAAAAAGCAACTGAGGAAGCTTTGGACCCAGAAGTCAGAAGCATGCTCAGTGAGAGTCAACTGATGTTCAACGGTATCCATAAGTTTTAACCAGTTCCCTCAGGGTGACTTACTTTTGAAAGCCTTTTCCACAAATATAATAAACAAAAGACAAAGTGAACATGTCTAAGTAAAAATTGAGCCTTTTATTGGTTTATGCCTGCATGTGGCATCTTTGGGGAAAATATTAAACATAACTGGCCTGTGAAAAACACCCAGAAATAAGAAAAAACAGTCTTACAATGCAGTTTACTGTTAAAAGGTTTCCTAAAACTAAGAGAATTCACTGTGGAGTTGGGTAATACCACAGTGCTTTAGCAATCAATTAATTAGCTCTCAGTGCCTCATCAATCCTAGTTATTCAAGATTTAACCAAGAGTAATGGGAATAAATTAGGAAGAAAAATTTAGGCTGAATATCAGGAACATTTTCTTAATCATTAAATCAATTAGACAGTGGAATTTAAAATTGGGTATTTAACATGAAAGATGGAACCAAGAAAGAGAAAGTATAATATCATGAATAAGCAAGAAATCATAGGTTTAAAAGGTTCTCTGTCATCATTAGCCCATCCTTCTGTATTTGGAAAAATCAATAATTTAGATTCCTATTCAGATTGTTGTCTATACTAAAAATTTCAAAACTTCAGAACTTACTAAAATAAAGAAAGTTAAATTTCTCCAAGTCTAGCAGATTGTGCTATAGAAATCATTGAATTCCAGAAAAGTTGACATCCTTTTTTAATATCTACTGAGAAAACCCACAAGCAAGAGAATACTCTTTGCATACTGTTCTGGAATACAATCTTCCAAAAACAGTCAAAAGATAACATGCATTCTGTCACTATATTTCAATTCTGGGCTATATACTTTAATAAACCTCAACAAAACTGGGAAGTGATGGGAAGGAGAAAACCCATTTCTAGCAACACTGGGGATGAGGTTCCTTGACCAACCCTTCCAACTGAAAATAATTAGAAATGCTGGATAAAATGTTTTTAACAATATTTTGTTTTTGTTTTTGTTTTTGTTTTTCAATGCATTGATGAGCTAGCAAATTATACTCACAAGTCAAAACCTAGATAAAGTAGAAACCCCGGCAGGGAAGTAGAACACTGAGCACATTTGCTACAGGTAAAGTTGAACTTCAGTTTCACATTACTAAAAGATACAGAGGACAGACAAGGCCATACCCTGTCCGTGGTTGGCAGTCTAACAGGAGACTCCTCTGCATGAATTTGCAACCACAAAAGCATTCGACCTTAGTGTAAGGGTAAAGCTACAAATAAACCCAGTTCAAGACAGTGCAAGAATAATTGTTGATCTCAGATTTTATAGTGACTGAAAGAAGGAAATTCTCCTAATGATTTATAAACATATGCTAATATTCATGTAGTTTTTCAGCCTAAATTTATGTTACCTGGGTGATATTTAAAAATTACAAGCCAGGAATTTAGTTTATACTGGTTCTGGGCTTTCTGGCACCCAACAGAACCAAATGCAAATTCTCTTTGGAAGAACACCCCAATTTGTTCTTGAAGAATACCTATACATGAAGTTCTAAGAAAAATAAAGTCACATTAAAAAAATAAACAAACATGAATGAGATCAAGACACTTCAAGCAACAACCAGAAGAAACAACAGGCAGCAAATTCACACCAGCAAAATCTTCAGTTATTAGACACAGAATATAAAATAAATGTATTTGACATATTTTAAAAAGGAGAGATTAAAAATATGAGCAAAGCACAATGAAGCAGACTGAGGGGAAAACAGAACTCCAAAAATAAAAAATATAATCATTTCCATTAAAAATTAAATGGATAGGTTTCATTGCTTTGGTAGTCAGCCTCCAAGATGACTCCTAGTTAATCCCTACCTACTGATACTCACAATGTTGTATGGTCCACTCTTACAATGTACCACAGTTGGTCTGTGTGTCCAACAAATTACAGCACAAGTGATGGTGTGTACTTCTGTGATTAGGTTTTAATAGATACTTGTGACTTCTGTTTGGGGTAGTCTCTCTCTGTGACTTATGTTTAGGGTATTTCTCTCTCTCTCTTTCTCTCTCTCTCTTTCTCTCTCTCTCTCTCTCTCTCTCTCTCTCTGCTCCCTCTTTCTCTCAGTCTCCCCCCACTTCTTCTCCTTTCCCCTCCTTCTTTCTCTCTCTCTCTCTCACTTTCTTTCTCTTCAGGTCATCACTCACCCTGGTAGAAGCCAAAATGTCACACGGTGAGACACTGAAGCCTCCTGCCAATAGTCACATGAGTGAGTATGGAAGTGAATCTTTCAGCATCATCAGATGACTGCATCACTGGCTTACAGTTTTACTGCAGCCTCATGAGAAACCAGAGCCCAAACCACACAGCTAAGTAGCTCCTGAACTCCTGACTCTCAGAAATTGCTATTTTATCCTACCAAGTTTTGGAGAAATTGGTTATACAATAATGGATAACAGACATGGCTAAAGAAAGAATAAGCTGGAAGATAGAGCTAAGTAAAAAAAAAAAAAAAGAAAAAAAATCAGAATAGAGAAGAGAAAGAAAGAAATGTAGAAACTTGAAAGAAGAGATACTGAGGATATAATGAGAAAGTTAATATATGTCTATTTCAAGTTCCAAAGGGAAAGAAAAGTGAATGTGCTTAAAAAAAAAAAAAAATGGAGGAAAAAAGAAAGAAGATGATTTTCAAGAATGGATGAAATCATTAACCCACAGAGTCAGGAAGCCCAACAAATCCTAAGTAGAATAAATAAAAAGAAATTCATACCTAAAGTCATTCTGATTTAACTAAGACACCAAAGACAATGAAATTATCTTACAATCAGGCAAACAATAGAGGCTGATTACTAATCTGAAAGCAGTACTTAAGGCAGAAGTGAAGTGATACGAACAAAGACAATAATAAATACATGGATGAATCTAAACAGACATGGACTACATACAACAAAAATAACAATGTCTTATGTCGTTAAAGAAAAAATAGCACTAATATACATAGCAGTAAAAGTGAAGTCAAAGGAGGTGATTAGGGAGGCAGGTGATGGACATTAACATGTGGACTGGTTCTTATATTATTTGGGAGAAATGTAAAAATATTGAGTGACTTTGGCCTTTGAACGATGCATAGTAATTTTTAGAAAGAAGCCACTGAACGAAAAGAAACACAGTGAAAAACTTCTATACCAATAGAGAACATAAAAAGGAATGGAAAAAAATCAGTCCTGAATAAATCAACAGTGAGAAATGAAACATAAAGTTAATGTGAACAATGAAACATAAGGTAACACAAACAGTAGTCACAAAATAAATTGCTAGAAAAAATATTTAAAAGCATCAATGTTCTAGTTAGCAAATTTGTGAAACAGATTGTTTAAGCTGGCTGTATGCTGCTGATGAGGCACATAACTGAAGTAAATGTCCCACAAAGATTTTATTATTATTATACTTTAAGTTCTAGGGTACATGTGCACAACGTGCAGGTTTGTTACACAGGTATACATGTGCTATGTTGGTTTGCTGCACCCATCAACTCGTCATTTACATTAGGTATTTCTTCTAATGTTATCCCTCCCCAAGGCCCAGGTGTGTGATATTCCCTGCCCTGCGTCCATGTGTTCTCATTGTTCAGCTTCCACTTATGGGTGAGAACATGTGATGTTTGGTTTTCTGTCCTTGTGATAGTTTGCTGAGAATGATGGTTTCCAGCTTCATCCATGTCCCTGCAAAGGAAATGAACTCATCCTTTTTTATGGCTGCATAGTATTCCATGGTGTATATGTGCCACATAATCCAGTCTATCATTGATGGATATTTGGGTTGTTTCCAAGTCTTTGCTATTGTGAATCGTGCTGCAATAAACATATGTGTGTGCATGTGTCTTTATAATAGCATTAATTATAATCCTTTGGGTATATACCCAGTAATGGGATCACTTGGTGGGTATTTCTAGTTCTAGATTCTTTAGGAATTGCCACATTGTCTTCCACAGTGGTTGAACTAATTTACACTCTCACCAACAGTGTAAAAGCATTCCTATTTCTCCACATCCTCTCCAGCATCTGTTGTTTCCTGACTTTTTAATGATTGCCATTCTAACTGGCATGAGATGATATCTCATTGTGGTTTTGATTTGTATTTCTCTGATGACCAGTGATAATGAGCATTTTTTTCTAGTGTCTGTTGGCTGCATACATGTCTCCTTTTGAGAAGTGTCTGTTCATATCCTTTGCCCACTTTTTTGATGGGGTTGTTTTTTCTTGTAAATTTGAGTTCTTTGTAGATTCTGGATATTAGTCCTTTGTCAGATGGGTAGGTTGCAAAAATCTTCTCCCACTCTGTCAGTTACCTGTTCACTCTGATGATAGTTTCTTTTACTATGCAGAAACTCTTTAGTTTAATTAGATCCCATTTGTCTATTTTGGCTTTTGTTGTCATTGCTTTTGGGGTTTTAGACCTGAAGTGTTTGCCCATGCCTATGTTCTGAATGGTATTACCTAGGTTTTCTTCTAGGGTTTTTATGGTTTTGGGTCTTACATTTAAGTCTTTAATCTACCTAGAGTTAATTTTTGTATAAAGTGTAAGGAAGGGATTCAGTTTCAGCTTTCTACATATGCCCAGCCAGTTTTCCCAGCACCATTTATTAAATACGGAATCCTTTCCCCATTGCCTGTTTTTGTCAGGTTTGTCAAAGATCAGATGGTTGTAGATGTGTCATGTTATTTCTGAGGCCTCTGTTCTGTTCCATTGGTCTATATATCTGTTTTGGTGCCAGTATCATGTTGTTTTGGTTACTATAGCCTTGTAGTATAGTTTGAAGTCAGGTAGCATGCAGGAAAGATCTAAAATTGACACCCTAACATCACAATTAAAAGAAATAGAGGCCGGGCGCGGTGGCTCAAGCCTGTAATCCCAGCACTTTGGGAGGCCGAGACGGGCGGATCACGAGGTCAGGAGATCGAGACCATCCTGGCTAACACGGTGAAACCCCGTCTCTACAAAAAAAAATACAAAAAACTAGCCGGGCGATGTGGCGGGCGCCTGTGGTCCCAGCTACTCGGGAGGCTGAGGCAGGAGAATGGCGTGGACCCGGGAGGCGGAGCTTGCAGTGAGCTGAGATCCGGCCACTGCACTCCAGCCTGGGCGACAGAGCGAGACTCCGTCTCAAAAAAAAAAAAAAAAAAAAAAGAAATAGAGAGGCAAGAGCAAACACATTCAAAAGCTAGCAGAAGGCAAGAAATAACTAAGATCAGAGCAGAACTGAAGGAGATAGAGACACAAAAAACCTTCAAAAAAATCAATTAATCCAGGAGCTGGTTTTTTGAAAAGATCAACAAAATAGATAGACCGCTAGCCAGACTAACAAAGAAGAAAAGAGAGAAGAATCGAATAGACGCAATCAAAAATGATAAAGCGGATATCACAACCGATCCCACAGAAATACAAACTACCATCAGAGGATACTATAAATACCTCTACACAAATAAACTAGAAAATCTAGAAAAAATTGATAAATTCCTGGACACATACACCCTCCCAAGACTAAACCAGGAAGACGTTGAATCCCTGAATAGACCAATAGCAGGCTCTGAAATTGAGGCAATAATTAATAGCCTAACAACCAAAAACAGTCCAGGACTAGATGGATTCACAGCCAAATTCTACCAGAGGTACAAAGAAGAGCCGGTACCATTCCTTCTGAAACTATTCCAATCAATAGAAAAAGAGGGAATCCTCCCTAACTCATTTTATGAGGTCAGCATCATCCTGATACCAAAGCCTGGCAGAGATACAAAAAAAAAAAAGAGAGAGAATTTTAGGCCAATATCCCTGATGAACATTGATGCAAAAATCCTCAATAAAATACTGGCAAACTGAATCCAGCAGCACATCAAAAAGCTTATCCAGCACGATTAAGTAGGCTTCATCCCTGGAATGCAAGGCTGGTTCAATATATGCAAATCAATAAATATAATCCATCACATAAACAGAACCAATGACAAAAACCACATGATTATCTCAATAGATGCAGAAAAGGCCTTTGACAAAATTCAACAGCCTTGCATGCTAAAAACTCTCAATAAACTAGGTATTGATGGAACATATCTCAAAACAGTAAGAGCTATTTATGACAAACCATCTCCTTTGAAAACTGGCACAAGACAAGGATGCCCTCTGTCACCACTCCTATTTCAACATAGTATTGGAAGTTCTGACCAGGGCAATCAGACAAGAGAAAGAAATAAAGGGCATTCAATTAGGAAAAGAGGAAGTCAAATTGTCCCTGTTTGCAGATGACATGATTGTATATTTAGAAAACCCCATCGTCTCAGCCCAAAATCTCCTTAAGCTGATAAGCAACTTCAGCAAAGTCTCAGGATACAAATTCAATGTGCAAAAATCACAAGCATTCCTATACACCAATAACAGACAAACAGAGAGCCAAATCATGAGTGAACTCCCATTCACAATTGCTACAAAGGGAATAAAATACCTAGGAATACAACTGACAAGGGATGTGAAGGACCTCTTCAAGGAGAACAATAAACCACTGTCCAACGAAATAAAAGACGACACAAACAAATGGAAGAACATTCCATGCTCATGAATAGGAAGAATCAATATCGTGAAAATGGCCATACTGCCCAAGGTAATTTATAGATTCAGTGCCACCCCAATCAAGCTACTAATGACTTTCTTCACAGAATTGGAAAAAACTACTTTAAAGTTTATATGGGCCGGGCGTGGTGGCTCACACCTGTAATCCCAGCACTTTGGGAGGCCGAGGCGGGCGAATCACAAGGTCAGGAGATCGAGACCACAGTGAAACCCCGTCTCTACTAAAAATACAAAAAATTAGCCGGGCGTGGCAGCGGGCGCCTATAGTCGCAGCTACTTGGGAGGCTGAGGCAGGAGAATGGCAGGAACCCGGGAGGCGGAGCTTGCAGTGAGCCGAGATCACGCCACTGCACTCCAGCCAGGGGGACAGAGCAAGACTCTGTCTCAAAAAAAAAAAAAAAAAAAAGTTTATATGGAACCAGAAACGAGCCCACATAGCCAAGACAATCCCACAAAGATTTAATGTAAAAAGATGGAAAACTAGCCAGGTGTGGTGGGTGACACCTGTGATCCCAACACTTTGGGAGGCTGTGGCGGGCAGATCACCCAAGGTCAGGAGTTTAAGACCAGCTTGACCAACATGGAGAAACCCTGTTTCTATTAAAAATACAAAATTAGCTGGGCGTGATGGCGCATGCCTGTAATCCCAGCTACTTGGGAGGCTGAGGCAGTAGAATCACTTGAACCTAGAAGGTGGAGACTGTGGTATGCTGAGATCGCACTATTGCACTCCAAACGCCATCTCAAAAAAAAAAAAAGATGTAAAACTAAAAAAAGGAAAATTGATATACATATACTACTCTCTCTCAAATTAGACATTGAATGAAAGCATTGCCATAGATTAAAACTGTGACAGCATAGTGATAAAAGTTTCAATTGACCTGGTAGATGTAACAATTCTAATTTTGTATACATCAATAACACCACCTTAACATACGTTAAACAAAAATTGACAGGACTACAAAAAGAAATACACAAAATCGCCATCATAGTGAAAAATTTTACTTACTGCAACTATCTGGACTATTTTGTCAAGCAGACAAAAATGAGTAAAGATATAATAGCTTTGAAAAATATAATTAGCAAGTTTTATCACTGGATATATATAAAATACACTGTACCCAAAAAGCACAAACTACACATTTTTAGGCATATACATATTTAAACATATTTACCAAAGTAACCACATAACTGGTCAGTAATTATTAACAAATTTCAAATGTTAAATCAAGTAGATCACATTCTCTGGTGACCTTTTTTCCCTATCTATTATTTATTATTTTTATTTTTGTGAGTACAGAGTGCCTACATTTCTGGGGTACAGGAGATATTTTGATACAGTCACCTAATGTGAAATAAGCACATCATGGAGAATAGGGTATCCATCCCCTCAAGTATTAATCCTTTGAGTTACAGACAATCCAATTGCACTCTAACTTATTTTGAAACACATAATTAAGTTACTATTGACTATAGTCACCTTATTGTGCTATCAAATAGTAGGTCATATTCATTCTTTCTATTATTTTTTCATGTCCATTAACCATTTCCACCTCCCCCACAACCCTCCCACTACCCTTCCCAGCCTCTGGTAACTATCCTCCTACTCTCCATGTCCATGAGTTCAATTGCTTTGATTTTTAGATCCCATAAATAAGTGAGAACATGCAATGTTTGTCTTTCCGTGCGTGGCTTATTTCACTTAACATGATGATCTCCAGTTCTACTCATGTTGAAAATGACTACATTTCACTCTTTTTTGTGACGAATAGGACTCCACTGTGTATATGTGCCACATTTTCTTTATCCATTCATCTGTTGATGGACTTAGGTTGCTTCTAAATCTTTGCTATTGTAAAAAATGCTTCAACAAACGTAGGAGTGCAGATACTCTTTACCAAATACTGATTTCCTTTCTTTTGTGTATGTACCCATCAGTGGGATTGCTAGATCATATAGTAACTTTATTTTTAGTTTTTTGAGAAACCTCCAAACTGTTCTCCATAGTGGTTGTGCTAATTTATATTCCCACCAAATGTACACAAGTATTCCCTTTTCTCATATCCTCGCCAGCATTTGTTATTGCCTGTCTCTTGGATATAAGCCATTTTAACTGAGGTGAGATAATATCTCGTAGTTTTGATTTGCATTTCTTGGATGATCAGTGATATTGAGCACCTATTCATAGGCCTGTTTGCCATTTGTATGTCTTCTTTTGAGAAATGTCTATTCAGATATTTTGCCCCTTTTTTTGATCAGATTACTAGATTTTTTTCCGGTGGAGTTGTTTGAGCTGCTTATATATTCTGGTTATTAATTCCTTGTCAGATGGGTAGTTTGCAATTTTTTTCTTCCATTCTGTGTGTTGTCTCTTCTTTTTGTTAATTGTTTCCTTTGCTGTCCAAAAGCTTTTCAACTTGATGTGATCACATTTGTCCATTTTTGCTTTGGTTGCCTGTGCTTATGGGGTATTTCTCAAAAAGTTTTTGCCCAGACCAATGTCCTAGAGATTTTCCCCAATGTTTTCTTTTAGTAGTTTCATAGTTTGAGGTCTTAGACTTAAGTTTTTAATACACTTTGATGTGATTTTTTATATGGCTAGAAATAGGGGTCTAGTTTCATTCTTCTGCATATGGATGTCCAGTTTTTCCAGCACTATTTATCAAAGAGACTGTCTTTTCCCCAGTGTATGTTTTTGGCACCTTTGTCAAAAATGTAGGTGTGTGGATTTGTTCTGGGTTCTCTATTCTGTTCCATTGGTCTATGTGTCTGTTTTTATGCCAGAATCATGTCGTTTGGGTTACTAAGCACTATGGTATAATTTGAAGTCAGGTAGTGTGAGTTCTACAGCTTTATTCTTTTTGCTTAGAATAACTTTGGTTATTCTGGGTCTTTTGTGATTTCATATAAATTTTAGTATAGTTTTTCTATTTCTTTGAAGAATGTCATTGGTATTTTTATAGGAATTGAATTGAATCTGTAGATTGCTTTGGGTAAAATGGGCATTTCAACAATATTGATCCTTCCAATCCATGAACATTGACTATTTTTCCGTTTTGTGGTGTCCTCTTCAATTTATTTCATCAGCATTTTATAGTTTTCATTATAGAGATGTTTCACATCTTAGTTAATTCCTAGATATTTAGTTTTATGTGTGGCTATTGTAAATGGGATTATTATTTTTATTCCTCTTTCAAATTGCTCAGTGTTAGCCCATATAAATGCTACTGGTTTCTGCAGGTTGATTTTGTATTCTGCAATTTTTCTGAATTTGTGTTATCTGTTCTAATGGTTTTCTTATGGAGTCTTTTGATTTTTCCAAATATAAGACTATATATAATCACCAAACAGGGGCAATTTGACATCTTCCTTTCCAATTTGGATGGCCTTTATACCTTTCTATTGTCTGACTGCCCTAGTTAGGACTTCCAGTATTGTGTTGAATAACAACAGTTACAGTGGGCATCCTTATTATGTTCTGGATATTAGATGAGAGTCTTTCAGTTTTTCCCCATTCAGTGTGATACCAGCTGTGGGTCTGTCATATATGGCTTTTATTATGTTGAGGTGTGTTCTTTCTATACTTAATTTTTTGAGGGTTTTTATCATGAAGGGATGTTGAATTTTATAAAATGTATTTTCAGCATCAATTGAAATGGTCATATGGTTTTTATCTTTCATTCTGTTGATATGATGTGACACAGATTGATTTGCACATGTTGTACCATCTTTGCATCCCAGGGATAAATCCCACTTGGCCATGATGAATGATCTTTCTAACGTATCGTTTAATTCAGTTTGCTGGTATTTAGTTGATAAATTTTGCATCAATATTCATGAGAGATAGAGGTCTGTAGTTTTGTTTTTTCAATGTGTCTTTGGCTTTGGCATTAGAGTAATACTGGCCTCCTAGAATCAGTTTGGAACCATTCCCTTCTTCTCTACTCTTCAGAATAGTTTGAGTACAACTGACATTAGTTATTTGAATGTTTGGTAGAATACAGCAGTAAAGCCATCAGGTCCCAGTCTTTAATTTTCTGGGAGACTTTATATTATGGCTTTGATTTAATTACTTATTATTGGTCTGTTCCATTTTTATACTTCTTCCTGGCTCCCTCTTGGTAGGTTGTATGTATGTAGGAATTTGTCCATTTTGTCTAGATTTTCCAATGTATTAGCATATAGTTGTGCATAGTAGCCACTAATGATACGATCCTTTGAATTTTTGCAGTATCAGTTGTAGTGTCTCCCTTTTCATTTCTGATTTTATTTATTTGGATCTTTTCTCTTTTTTTCTTAGTCTTGCTGATAGTCTGTCAATTCTGTTTAACTTCAAAAAAAACAACTTTTAAAAAGTGATCTTTTATGTTGTTTTTTCACATCAATTTTATTTATTTCTGCTCTGATCTTCATTATTTCCTTTCTTCAACTAATTTTGGGGTTGGTTTGCTCTTGCTTTTCTAGTTCTTTAAGATGCATTGTTAGATTGTTCATCTGAAGTTTGTCCTCCTTTTTAGGGTAGGCACTTTTAACTATAAATTTCCCTCTTAGTACTACTTTCACTGTGTCACACAGGCATTGATATATCGTGTTTCGTTATCATTTGTTTCAAGAATTTTTTCAATTTTCTTCTTAATTTCTTTATTAACCCACTGGTCATTCAGAAGCACATAACCTAATTTCCATGTATCTGTATAGTTTTCAAAAATCCTATTGTTATTAATTTCTAGTTTCATTACATTGGGGTCAGAGAAGATGCTTTATATCATTTCACTTTTTCTTAGCATTTTAAGACTTGTTTTATGACCTAATGTATGGTCTATCATGGAGAATGGCCCTTGTGCTGGGGTAAATGTGTATTCTGCAGCTTTAGGATGAAATGTTCGTAAATATCTATTAGATCCATTTGGTCTATAGTTCAGATTAAGTCTAATGTTTCTTTGTTGGTTATCTGTCTAGAAGATTTGTCTCATGCTGAAAGTTGGGCATTGAAGTCTCCAGCTATTATTGTATTGAGGCCTCTCTCTTTAACTATAATATTTGTTTTTTATATGTAGGTGCTTCAGTGTTGGGTGCATATATACTTAAAGTTGTCACATCCTCTTCCTGAACTGACACTTCTATCATTATATAGTGATATTCTTTGTCTCTTTTACAGTTTTGGTCTTAAAATCTATTTTGTCTGACATAAATATACAAACTCCTGCTCATTTCTGGTTTCCATTGGGATGGAATATCTTTTTCCCTCCCTTTAATTTCAACCTATATATGTCTTTATATGTGAAGTCTATTGTCTGTAGGCAACAGATCAATGGGTCTTATTTTCTCAACCATTCAGCCAGTCTATGTTTTTTGAATGGAGAGTTTAGTCGATTTGCATGCAATGTTATTGTTGATAAGTAAGAAATTACTCTTGCCATTTTGTTATTTATTTTCTGGTTGTTTTGCGGTGTTTTCTTCCTTCTTTCTTTCCTTCCTGCCTTTGCCTGTGAAGGTGATTTTCTCTGGTGATATAATTTAATTTCTTGCTTTTTATTTTTTGTGTATCCATTGTATATGTTTTGAGCCTACCAGGAGGCTTACAAAAACTATCTTATAACCCATCATTTTAATCTGATAACAATTTAACATTATTTGCATAAACAAGTAAAAAGAACTAATAAAACTCTATGTTTTAGTTTTGCTCCCCCACTTTTTAACTTTTTGTTGTTTCTATTGATATCTTTTTGTACTGAGTATTACTTTTAAAGTTGTTGTAGTTATTATTTTTGGTTAGTTCATTGTTTAGTCTTTCTACTTAGGACAAGAATAGTTTATACACTATGGTTAGAGTGTACTTGCTATTACCAGTGAGCTTTGCATATTCATGTGATTATTTATTGCTCATTGATGTCCTTTTCTTTCTGATTGAAGTACTCCCTTCAGCATTTCTTGTAGAACAGGTCTGGTATTGATGAAATCCCGCAGCTTTTGTTTGTCTGGAAAAGTCTTTATTTCTCTTTCATGTTTGAAGGATAATTTTCCTAGATATTTTATTCTAGAGTAAAATATTTTTTCCTCAGAACTTTTAATATGTCATGCCACTCTCTCCTGGTCTATAAGGTTCTCACTGAAAAGTCTGCTGCCAGATGTATTGGAGCTCTGTTTTATTTTATTTATTTCTTTAATCTTGCTGCTTTTAAGACTTTTTTTTATCCTTGACCTTTGGCAATTTGATTATTAAATGCCTTGAGGTAGTCTTCTTTAGGTTAAATCTGCCTGGTGTTCTATAACCTTCTTGTACTTAAATATTGATATATTTCTCTCTAGGTTTGAGAAATTCTCTGTTATTATTCCTTTGAATAAACTTTCTACTCCTGTATCTTTCTCTACCTCCTCTTTAAGGCCAATAACTCTTAGATTTGCCCTTTTGAAGCTATTTTCTCCATTCTGTAGTCATGCTTTATTGATTTTTATTCTTTTGTTTTGTTTTGTTTCCTCTGACTGTGTATTTTCAAATAGCCCATCTTCAAGCTCTCTAATTCTTTTTTTTCCTTGATCTATTCTGCTATTAAAAGACTCTGAGATTTTGGTACATTGTATCTTTGTTCTCATTAGTTTCAAAAAACTTCTTGATTTCTGCATTAACTTCATTATTTATCCAAGAATCATTCAGGAGCAGGTTGTTCAATTTCCATGTAGTTGTGTGGTTTTGAGTGAATTTCTTAATCTTGACTTGTAACTTGATTGTTCTGTGGTCTGAGAGACTGTTTGTTATTATTTCAGTTCTTTTGCATTTGCTGAGGAGTGTTTTACTTTAAATTATGTGATCAATTTTAGTGTAAGTGCCATGTAGCAATCAGAAGAACATACATTCTGTTGTTTTTGCGGGGAGAGTTCATAGATATCTATCAGGTCCACTTGATTCAGAGCTGAGTTCAAGACCTGAATATCTTTGTTAATTTTCTGTCTCAGTAATCTCTCTAATATTGTCAGTGGGGTGTTAAAGTCTCCCACTATTATTGTGTGGGAGTCTAATTCTGTTCAAAGGTCTCTAAGAAGTTGTTTTATGAATCTGGGGGGTTCTTGTGTTGGTGCATATATATTTAGAATAGTTAGCTCTTCTTGTTGAATTGAACCATTTACCATTATGTAATGCCCTTCTTTGTCTTTTTTTTGGTCTTTTTTTGTTTAAAGTGGGTTGGATGCATTCTTTGGTATGCCAATTGCATTTTTCAGTTCCAGAATTTCTTCTTGATTTTTTAAAATTATTTCAATCTCTTTGTTAAATTTATCTGATAGAATTCTGAATTCCTTCTCTGAGTTATCTTGAGTTTCTCTGAATTTCCTCAATGCAGCTATTTTGAATTCTCTATCTGAAAGGCTGCATGTCTCCATCTCTCCAGGACTGGTCCCTGGTGGCTTATTTAGTTCATTTGGTGAGATCATGTTTTCCTAGATGGTGTTGATGCTAGTAGATATTCCTTGTTGTCTTGGCATTGAAGAGTTAGATATTTGTTGTAGTTTTCACTGTCTGGGCGTATTTGGAGCCGTTCTTGGGAAGGCTTTCCAGATATTTTAAAGGACTTGAGTGTTACAATATAAGCTGTACCTGCTTTAGGGGGCAGCCCAAGACCAGTAACACTGTGGTTCTTGCAGACTCATAGAGATTACTTGACAGAGACTCTTATTCTCTTCCTCTACTTTCTCCCAAACAAACATATTTTCTCTCTCTGTTCTGAGCCACCTAAAGCTGGAGATGGAATGACACAAGCACCCCTATGGCTACCACCACTATGACTGTGCTGTGTCAGAGCTGAAGCAATCACAGTGCTGGGTCTCATCCACGGCCTGCTATAACCACTCCATGGCTATTATCTGTGTTACTCAAGACCCTGGGGCTCCACAATCAGCAGGTTGCAATGTCAGCCAGGCCTGTGTCCTTCCCTTTAAGATGGAGAGGTCCCCCAGGCCCTGGGCAAGTCCAGAAGTGCTGTCCTGGAGTCAAAGACTAAAGTCCAAAATCTCAGAAGTCTACTTGGTGTTCTATTGTATTACAGCTGAGCTGGCACTCAAACCACAAGACACAGTCCTTTTTACTCTTCCCTACACTTTCTAAAAGCCAGAGGAGCCTCATCCAGTAGCCCTGCCACTCCAGGCCACAAGGACTACTTTCAGGACACCAGCCAATATTCCCTTAAGGCCTAAGGTCTCTTAAGTCAGCTTGTAGTGAATGCTTCTTGGCCTGGGACACAGTAGGCACCCCTCTGGCCCAAGGCAGGTCCAGAAATGCCATCCAAGAGTCAAGTCCTGGAATCAAGGACCCCGGAGCCTATTTGATGCTCTGTCCCACTGTGGCTATGCTGGTGCCTGAAGCCAGCAAGTTTCAGGGGCTCACCAAGACCCTTGACATAGTACCTGGGTATCATTGCTGGTTATTCAGGGTCCCAGGGCTCTTCAGCTAGCAGGTGATGAATGCTGTGTCAGGACTAGGTTCTTTCCTTCAAGGCAGCAGGTTCCCCCCTGGACCGGGGTGCTTCTAGAAATGTCATCTGTAAGCTAAGCCCTGTAAGGGGGGCCTCACAACTCTGTCCAGTGCCCTATTGTACTGTGGCTGAGCTAGTATCCAAGATGCATGATAAATTCCTTTGCACTTCTCCCTCTCCTCTCCTCAAGCAGAAGGAAGGGGTCTCTCTTGGAGTCAAGAGCTGTGCAGCATGGTGTTAGGGGAGGGGTGATGTTAGCACTCCCTTGGCTGCCTCAGCTGGTGTCTCAGTATGTCACATGCCCTCCCAGTACACTGTCCCTGGGCCTATTTCAACACTAGGTCCCACCTAAGAATTGTAGTCCTTACGGCCTAGACAGACTTTCAAATTTACTTGGAGACACAAAGCATTGTAGCCCTCTGTTGCAAGGTTTGTTGCACTCAAGTTCTGACCACTAAGATTAGTGATTCTCCTCTGGCTAGGGTTGGTTTAAATGCTCTCTCCATGGGCAGGCATCAGCTGATTTTGGTCCGGATTTCCTTTCTGCTCTGCCAGGACAGCACTGAGTTAAATGCCCCACAACTGCTGTGTTCTCCCTCCCCGAGCTGCAGCTCTCTGTACCACACTGAGGGGTAGAAGGGTGGGGGAGGGAAAATGAGACATCAGTGATTCCAGACTGTTTTTTCTAACTCTTCAGTGTCTCAGTGATATAAAGTTAAAATCAAGTACCATGAGTGCTCACCTGATTTTTGGTTCTTATGAAAGTGTTTTGTTTTGTTTTGTTTTCTGTGTAGTTATTAACTTGGTGTCTTTGCAAGGGTGGGAGAGGGGACAATCAGTGGAGACTTCTGTTCAGCCACCTTGCTCTGCTTCTTTTCCCTTTTTCTCTGGTCACTATTTAACTTAGAAATGAGCAGCAAAAAAATGTAACTAGAAAACTCTAAACTTTTGAAAGTTAACAAATGTATTTCTTATTAACTCATGAGTCAAAGAAGAAATTATTGCTTCAATCAAATAATATTAATACCAAATGGCAATAAAAATACTATGTTTCAAAACTTTTGGGATACAGTTACAGGATACTAAGATAGAAAAATATGCATTTAAATACTTATAAAAGAAAGAAACTTATTAACAAATGACCTAAGAAATCAACATAAGAAATTAGGGAGAGAAATCAGGTCAAACCAAATACAGTAGAAAGTAGGAAATAATACAGACAAGAGTAGAAATAAATAAGATAAAAAAGAATAAATTGAAAAGCTATTAACTTAAAAGATTAGTACAATAGACCAACTTTTAATCAAGATAAAAGAAGAGATAATGTACAAATAAGCCACATTATGAACACATAAATAAAAAACTACAGATGCTACACAAATTTAAAATATATTAAAAGAATAATATGAACAACTTATGTCAATAAATACAAAAACTTTGATGAGACAGAAAAATTCCAAGAAAATATACCATACCAAAACTGATTGAAGAAGAAATGAACAAAAAACCTGAGCAACGCTATAGCCATTAAAAGTAATTGAAACAGTACGTTAAGCTCTTACCACAAAGAAAACATCAGCACCAGACAAATTTGCCCATAGCTTATACAAAACAATCAAGACATTTTAATTATTCTTTAAAAAAACTCACAGTAGGTAAAAGAAAGCATATTACCTAACTCATTTTATGAAGCTGACACAACATGGACAGTAAAATTTGACAAGAACCATAGAAGACAATAAAATTCTAGATAAATGCCATCCATGTACCTAAATAAAAAAAATCCTAAATAAAGTATCAGTAAGCCAAATCCATCAGTGTATAAATAAGATAATGTATTCCAACCAAGTTCAGTTTATCTCAGCAATATTAATATTATTCTAACATTAGAACATCAATTAATGTAATTCACTTTAAATTTAAAAGTTGAAAGGTGATAAATCATTATCTCAATAAATACAGAAAATGCAGTGAATACAATTCAACATTGATTCATAATTCGATTGTCTACAAAATACCGAGAGTACACATCATCCTGAAGGACAAAATAGTGAAAGTTTCACTGTGATGATCAGAAAGATTGTTGTTCATTATTATATACAATATTCTAGACAGTGCATTATGGTAAATAGAGATATAAGAGTTGAAACAAGAAAACAAACTGTTATTTTCATATTGAAATCACAAAGGTAAACGAGTATAGCAAGTTTGCTGCAATCAGAATCAATGTACAAAACGAAATTGAATCTATTTCATCTACAGGAAGTTTTCAAATGTAGTATTTTAAAAGATACTATTTCAATAAGATAAAAAATGTATTTGAAAGAATATTAATAACTCTAACGAAGAAAGTATAAGATCTTCCTGGAGAAGATTATAAAACTTTATTAAAACACATTAAAGAAGAACTAAAATAGAGAGGTATATTATTTTTACTGATTTAAAAACTGAATGTTATAATGATGTCAACTCTCCCAGAATTTATCTATAGATCCAAAGTAATTCTAATAAAAAAATGCCTGTTTTTTGGTAGACCTTGAAAAGCTAACACTAAAATTTATAAGGAAAAGCAAAGAAAAAATGCCTGACAAGGAACTACCAGATATCAAAACTAACTATACAATTCAGACAGTATGAGACTGACATACATTTAGACAAACTGATCAATGAAAAAGAATAGTCCAGAAACACAATCACATATATAGAATAACGTCTTTTTTAATAGTGAGCAATGTAGACTAGAAGGGAGGTAATGAGCTCCACTCAAAAATCAACACCAAACATACTTAAATACGAAAGGCAAGTTGACCAAACTTTTGAAAGAAAATGCAGGAGAATTTTTAAGATTGTCATGTTAGAAAAAAAAAAAGTTTAAGCAAGAGTCTAAAAATGCAAATCATTAATAAAGGAAAAATTAAGAAGCTTGACTATTTTAAATTCAGAACAACAATTTTCCCAAAACACATTTTCAGGTTTTTTTTTTTTAAAAAAAAAAAAAGCTAATAAGCTGCAAATTGGAGAAGACATTTGCAGCACGTATAACTAACAAAGGATTAGTATTCAGAATAAAGAAAGAATTCCCTAAAGAAGCAAAATTAAAATTTAGGTAAAATATATCACAAAAAAGAAAATGAAAATGCCCAATAAATATATTTTAAATGCTTTAATCTTATATAATCAAGGAAACATCAATTAAACTAGCGTGAAATGATACAGCAAATACAAATTTTACTCAAGCTACTCAAAAAATTGAAGAGAAGTGAATACTTCCAAACTCATTCTACAAGGTCAGAATTACCCTAATACCAAAACCAGACAAGGACACAACAACAACAAAAAAGAAAACTGCAAGCCAATATCCCTGATAAACATAGATGCAAAAATTCTCAATAAAAGGCTAGCAAGCAAATCCAACAGCACACCAGAAAGACAGTATACCACAATCCAATGGACTTTACTCCAGGGATGGAAGGATGGTTCAACATACACAATTGAATAAACGCAATATATTACATTAATGGAAGCAATAATAAAAACCATATAAGCATTTCAAAAGATGCTGAGAAGCATTTAGAAAAATTAAAGATCCTTTCATGATTTTAAAAAGAACCTCTCAACAAACTCAGTATACAAGGAATATACTTCAGAATAATGAAGGACTATATGTGGCACACAGCTAACATCATATTGAATGGAAAAAAATTGGAAACATTTCCTCTAATATCTGGAACAAGACAAGGATGCCCACTTATACTACTGTTATTCAACATAGTACTGGAAGTCTAGCCAAGCAATTAGGCAAGAGAAAGAAATAAAGAACCTCCAAAAAGAAAGAAAGAAGGAAGGAAGGAAGGAAGGAAGGAAGGAAGGAAGGAAGAGAGAGAGAGAGAGAGAGAGAGAGAGAGAGAGAGAAAGAAAGAAAGAGAGAAAGAAAGAAAGAAAGAAAGAAAGAAAGAAAGAAAGAAAGAAAGAAAGAAAGAAAGAGAGGGAGAAGGAAGGAAGGAAGGAGCCAAATTATTCTTGTTTGCTGACAATATTATTCTATATTTAGAAAAATCTAAGGACTCCACTAAAAAGCTGTTATAACTGATAAATGAATTCAGTAAAGTTGCAAGATACAAAATTAACATACAAAAATCAGTCGCATTTGTATATATCAACATTGAACAATCTGAAAAATAAATCGACAAAGCAATTCCATTTACAGCACTACCAAAAAAAAAAATCTAGGAATACTTTCTTTTTTAACCAAAAGAGTGAAAAACCTGTACAATGAAAACTGATGAATAATAAAACGCTGATGATAGAAATTGGAGAGGACACCAAAAATGGAAATATAGCCCATGCTCATGGATTGGAAGAATTAATATTGTTAAAATTTCTATACAACACAAAGAGATCTACAGATTAAATGCAATTCCTATCAAAAATACCAATGACATTCTTCACATAACTAGAAGAAAACAATGCTAAAACTTATGGAATCACAGAAGACACGAAATTGCCAAGGCAATCCTGAGGCCAGGGGGTAAACTGGAGGCATCACACTACCTGACTTCAAAATACCTTATAAAGCTATAGTAATCAAAACAACATGGCACTGTCATAAAAACAGACACATATGCCAATGGAACAAAATAGAGAACCCAGAAATAAATCCACGTACATACAGTCAACTCATTTCCTACAATATGCCAAGAACATACACTGTGGGAAAGATAGTCTCTTCAATAAATGGTGCTGGGAAAACTGGATATCTATATGCAGAAGAATGAAACCAGGCCCCTATCTCGCCATGTACAAAAATCAAATCAAAATGGATTAAAGACTTAAATCTAAGCCTTGAAACTGTGAAACTACTAGAGGCATACAGTAGGGAAAATTTTAAAGATATTAGTCTAGGCAAACTTTTTTTTTTTTTTTTTTTTTTTTTTTGGTAAGACCTCTAAGGCATAGGCAACAAAAGGAAAAACAGACAAATGGGGTTATACCGTTTGTATAGGAAATAGTCAACAGAGTGAAGAGATAACCTACAGAAAACATTGCAAATTATTCATCTGGCAAGTGATTAATAACTAAAATGTATAGAGAACTCAAACAACCCAGTAGGGAAAAGTCAAATAATTTGATTTAAAAGCAGGCAAATTATCTGAATAGATATTTCACGAAAGAATTTAAAGACCAACAGGTATATGGAAAAAAAATGCTAAACACTACTAATCATCAGGGAAATGCAAATCAAAACCACAATGCAGTATCATCTCACCCCAGTTAAAATGGCTATTATATTATGAAAAAGACCAAAACATAACAAATGCTGGCTGGGATGCAAAGAGGAAGACCAGTATACTGTTGGTGGGAATGGAAATTAGTATAACCACTATGGAAAACAGTGTAGAGGTTCTTCAGAAAAGTAAAAATAGAACCACCATATGATTCATTAATCTCACTGCTGGATGTATACCCAAAACTTTTATATACAGTATATCAAAGAGATATCTGTATTGTCATGTTTATTACAATAGCATTCTCAATAGCCAAAATACAGAATTAACATAAGTGTCCATCAATGGAGGAATAGATAAAGAAAATGTAGTATATATACACAATGGAATATTTGCCATAAAAAGAATGAAATTCTGTCATTTGCAGCAACATGGATACATCTGAAGGACATTATGTTAAGTGAAATAAGCCAAGCACAGAAAGATAAATATCACATGTTACCACTCATAGGTGGAAGCTCTTAAATAAAAAAGTTGATGTCATGGAGGTAGAGAGTAGAATGATGGTTACCAGATGGTTACTGTGCAGGGAGCACAGGAGAGATTGGTTAGTGGTTATAAATATACAGTTAGATAGAGGGAATAATTTCTAGTGTTAGACAGCAGAGTAGGGTGACAATAATTAACAACAAACTATTGCATATTTCAGCATAGCTAAAAGAGAAGATTTTAGATGCTCCCATCCCAAAGAAATGATAAATGTTTGGGGTAATGAATATCCTAAATATCCTGACTTCATCATTACACACTGTATGCATGTACCCAAATATCATACGTTACCCAAAAATATACAAATTTTATGTATCAATTTTCTAAAATTTTCAAGTTTCTTCTCCAACCTCTTTTTTGTTGTAAAGGAATCATTTACACTGTTCCAGTGCAAATTTACTTTGAGTAGTTTTCTCTTTAAAAATAGATAAAAAATAAAACTATGTACTGCATATAAAATATGGACAGGACTGAGACAGGAGAATCACTTGAATCTGGGAGGCAGAGGTTGCAGTGAGCTGAGACCACGCCACTGCACTCTAGCCTGAGCAACAGAGTGAGACTCCATCTCAAAAAAATAATAATAAAATGGACAGGAATATTTATTATAAAAATACAGAATTAAGGTGGAAAAATAACTAAAATAATATTTCACAATGTATGAGAATGTACAAGATTCTTAAGATTGGGAAAGATTGAAAAAAGTCGGACAGATCAAGGGTTGACAAAAGTCTGAACACGATGTATAAATAACATATGGAATGTCAGTTAGTAAATATCACCCTAGCAACTAATTAGGTATAATCTAGATGAAGTATGCACAAATTCTGTGCACTTCTGGGTCTGTAACCCAGAGAAACTCCAGGACATGATCTCTAGGGCTGTGAACAAGTATGTTCATTGCGGCGCTGTTTAAAATAGCAAACCACTGAAAACAACCTAAATGGCCACCAATTCATATGGATAAATAAATTGTGGCATAGTTTGCACAGTAAAAATTAATTACAGAAAAAGATGAACTTGCTGCTCTGCAAAATAATAATAAAATCAAACTACTAAAGAATAATTCTTGCATGCAGTTAGATGAACCTGGAGGACATTAGGTTAAATGAAATAAAACAGGAGTAGAAAGACAAATACCACATGAGCTCACTTATATGTGGAGTCTAAAAAAGTTGAAAGCATGGAAGTACAGAGTAGAATAGTGGTTACCAGGGTGGAAGGAGTTAGGGAGATACTGGTCAAAGGATACAAAATTTCAACTAGATAGGTAGAATAAGTTCAAGAGATCTCTCTTACAACATGGTGACTATAGTTCATATCACTGTATTAAGAAAATTGCTGAGAGTAGATTTTAAGTGTTCTCATCATAAAAAAGGTAAGTATGTGAGGTAATATATTTGCTAACTAGCTTGAATGAGCCATTCCACAATGTATACACATTTCAAAACATCATGTTGTACACAATAAATACATACAACTTTTATGTGTCAATTAAATACAATAAAATAAAAATAAGAGAAAAAGAAGGAATGGGATAAATGGAGGGAGGCATTCAGGAAGCCTCAGAAATAATGGTAACATGCCTTTCCTTAAACTATGTAATTGGTATAGAGTCGTTCATTCTTTCTTTTTTTTTTATTTATATATTTTTTGTTTTTTATTTTTTTTTCTTTTTGAGACGGAGTCTCGGAGTCTCGCTCTGTCGCCCAGGCTGGAGTGCAGTGGCGTGATCTCAGCTCACTGCAAGCTCTGCCCCCTAGGTTCATGCCCTTCTCCTGCCTCAGGCTCCCGAGTAGCTGGGACTACAGGTGCCCACCTGTAGTCCCAGCTAATTTTTTTTTTTTTTTGTAGTCTTTTAGTAGAGATGGAGTTTCACTGTGTTCACCAGGATGGTCTTGATCTCCTGACCTCGTGATCCATCCGCCTTGGCCTTCCAAAGTGCTAGGATTATAGGCATGAGCCACCGCACCCGGCCCTGTCATTATTTTTTATACCTCATACACATTTTAAATATTCTTCTGTAACAACTTAAAAGTTTAAAAATCATTTTTAAAAGAAATACTCGCCCCACAAACCAGCACTCTCCAAATCCTCTATTTTTGTTAACAAATCTGTCATTAATCATAATAATAAAAAACATGAAATCTTTTGTAGTTGTTTTAGAGGAGTTCAGTGAAGGAATGATGGTAACAAATATTCTTAGAAAAGCTGGGAAAGCAAGTATTCTAGATTGGGAATTATAAAATGTCTTCACATTTTATAAGAATGGAATGGGCTGGGGCCAGGCGTGGTGGCTCATGCCTGTAATCCTAACACTTTGGGAGGCTGAAGCAAGAGGATCCCTTGAGCCCAGGAGTTTGAGACCAGCCTGGGCAACATACGGAGGCCCTGTCAAAAAAAAAAAAAAAGGAAGAATGGTCTGGACACTAATAGCACCAATTCTCAATTATTAACAGTGTCTTGTTGCTAGAACCGCTCCTATAGAATAAGGGTCCTCATAGGTAGACATCTGAAAATAGAATGTGGAAGATAATATGCATACCCCACCCAGTGACCTATTCTCCACCACTGGGAAGTCAAGGGGAGAAAAGTGTCCTTCAGTAACTATGGCTTGCAGCCTGGAGCCAGGTGGAATTTAAAAAAAAAAAAAAAAAAAACTGCATCCTGCATGCTAAGGAGCATGTTTCTTGGTGGTTACTTACCTCCAGGCATTAGAAATCTCCCAGTTTATCTGTTAGGGTACTTTTCAGTCTTGAATCCCTCTTTTGAATTACTCAGCCAATGCCTAAAACAAATATATATATATATATACACACACACACACACACACACACCCCTAAAACAAATACATATATACATTCATATATATATATATTCATACACACAAAGCAACACATCAGGGCAAAGCTATATATATATATATATATATATGGGGTTTTTTTTTTTTGTCTTCCTAACACGCCCACCCATTGCAGCACTTGCTACAGATAAATTGGGGCACTTTTACAGGGTCATGTTTTGCGATGAGACAAGTTCCCAAACATTCCAGTAAGGCCTAGGGAATTCTACACAGTCTTAATTGGTCTGAAGGCTACGATGATTTGAAGATCTGTGATCAGGGAGGAATAACCAAATTGCTTCTCATCACTGAGGTCACAGATTCCAGAAATGACAGCTCTTCTTCCCGCACATCACTTCTTCCTGCTGCCTTTTCAGAAGTTTCTACCTAAATAATGAATAGAGGAACAATTCCAATTACTCTCCTCTGAAACATGGTACATGCAGCTTTGAGTTCGGCCACATCGTCCTTTCCCACAATGTGATGTTCATGAATGTGACAATAACTTTGTGTAAGCTTTTACTGAGTTATTTGAGGTTGTTGGAGGAATCGTTTCCTTGTACAGAGCTGCACTTACAGTTCTGCGGCTGATAGGAAAGTAGGGCTCAAAGTAGTTCATGTTCGGCTTGCCAAATCTCTTCCTGTAGTGTGTTGCCATATCCACCCACAGAGGGGCACATCTTTTTCTTCCCTGGGAAGCTTCCGATGCTGACCAAGCCTTATGCTTGGAGCACTGCAGCCACCCAGAAAAGGCACCTTTCTCTAATTCACACAGATGTGCCTTAAAACCAGCCATGACGCTCCCTTTGTTTGCCACTATGATATAATGAAAAGAACACTAGCCCAGAAGTCTTCAAACCTTCAACAAAATCTCAACTGAGCCACCTAACCTTGGAACACTTAAGTAACGTCTCTGAGCTTAAGTTCCCATATCTTTAAAATGAGGATAATAATGCAAACCTTGTAAGACTGATGCCAGGGCTAAGTTAAATAACATGTAAGCATGTAATAGATGTTCAGAAAATTAAACTTTCCCTTTCCTTTTGCAATATTTGTGTTCTTGTATACAGTAAAGAACATTTGTATGAGTTTAACATTTACTGAGTTTTTTAAATAAACCTATCTCATTTAAAACCAACTCTATGAAGCGCACTGGAAAATACAGACAAAAAGATACATGTTGAAGGTTTACTGAGGATGTGACCAAAGCCTGGGTCATCTAATTCCAAATTCCATGACTGTCCAATCACTTCAGGTTGTGATTACTGAAATTGTTACAGCTTATCACAAGAAAATTCAACAGGAGCAACTTTATCATAACTATAGTATTAACCTGGAAATAAAGCTATTCACCACCCTAAAGATTTGCAACTGGGATGTTAAGTGTCGTTTAAGGGAAGATGAACCAAGATATGCCATATTTTCCACCAAGACCTCTGCCTTGTAAAGTAAAAGAACAAATAATGCAACCATGAAGATTACTTTCAGTGAATAACAATAATTATTGTCAGAGTGGCAGAGAATAGGAAATTTGTTTCCAGCTATATTTACATATTCAACAAATATTTATTGAGTGTCTACTGTATATAGTTACAAACTCTCAGGATACAGTACTAAATATAGCAGACAAAATGTCCACCCTCATGGCTCTTATCTTCTAGTGGGAATAACAAAAAAAAAACAAAATCACAAATATGTCAGGAGGTAACAAATTCTATTAATAAAACAGGAAAAGGAGAACATAAGAGAATAAATCTTCAGTTGGGGAGAGGAATGTGCTGATATAAATAAGATGTCTCAAAAATGAAAACTTGCATTATTTTTAAAAGCAAAGGTTCTGTTGGTTTTCCTTTAAAGGAAAGAATAAATAAAATAAATAAAACAAACTCAGAAATCAAAACCACACTTTCACCTTAATAATTCCCACCTCTCATTACACTTTTCCCCTGTGAAGTCTACTGGCACACAGCACTAAGATTCCCAGAAAATGAGACTTCTTTCCCAGCCTCTTCTTTACCTGAATTTTCCCACTGTGACAACAATTCCCAGCCCATGATATAACAAGCATAAGAACACAGTTCTCTCTGATGTGGAAATTTGGGGGACATTACAAAGTTTGTTTTTATATTCAACACGATAACAAGAACATATTGAACATACTTTTAATGACACTATGAAACTTAAAAACAGTAGTAATGCATAAATAATACTGCAATTATGTCAGAAATTTGTTTAGGAACTTTAATTTGTTTTTCCTACAGGTAAGGTTAACTTTTATGATGTAGGACTCTAATACATTAAGTTTTTTGAGTATTAGAATGTTAGAGTTGGATCATATCCCAGAGATTACTGGCTCAACCCCTTATTGTATAAATGAGGACTCTTAGATTCAGGAAGCTTAATAATAACAGTTTCTCATAAAATGGATGCCTGTGTGCCAGGAAGATGTGTGCCAAGTGGTTTATATCCTGTGTAGTCAGGGTTCTTCAGAGAAATGTGTGTGTATAGAATCTCTCTCTCTCTCGTTCTCTCTCTCTCTATACATATATATAGGAAATTTGTTGGTTAACAAAATTAGGAAAACCTAATATATAATATATAATTATATATATTATATATTATATATAATATGTGTGTATATTATATATTATATACAATATGTGTGTATATTATATATGTATATGTATATGTAAGCCATGTGTACATGCATGTTAGATAGAGAAATACAGAGAGAAGTGTTTAAGGAATCGGCACCTAAAGTATTGGTAAATCTGAAATCTGTAGAGCAGGCTGGCATGCTAAAAATTCAGGTAAGAGTTAATGTTGCACTCTTGAGCCTGAAATCTTCAGGTTGGAAACTCAGGCAGGGTTTCTATGTTACAGTATTGAGAAAGAATTGCTCTTTCTTCAGGAAACCTCAGTCTCTGCTCTTAAGGCCTTCACCTGATTGGATGAGGCCTACGTACATTATGGTAATCTGCTTTGTTTAAAGTCTACACATCTGAAAAATACCTTTACAGCAACATCTAGACTGGTTTTTTACAAAATCACTAGATGCCGTAGCCTAGTCAAATTGAGACAGATTATTAACCATCACAGTCTCTTTATCTTATTTAGTCCTATCAACATCCTTAATAAACTGGCACTATTGCCCACATTTTATGAAGAAGAAAACTAACAGTTCTGAGGTCTCAGAGGGCTTGTCTAAGGTCCTGCAATTAGGAATTATCCATGCCAGTCAGCTTTGACACAGATCCCACATTTTCAAGCATCTGCTCTATTGCTCACAATCGCCCACTCAACATAGAGGTAGTTACAAAATCCACGATTCCTGATTCGTATATCCAATTATTCAGTAACTAAATATTGAGACTATCCTGTTACAGACCATCTGATAAAGATCACCAGGGACACTCCTTATTAACTTGTTGCCGGAAGGAGACCATACCTGAAGAAGAACCATGGAACATCTCACCAACCAAAAGAAAAGATGGAGCTACAGGATTTGAGGAAAGAATGCGGTGTACAGAAAAATGAAGCAATCATTTATACATAGTTCTGCTTGGCTTTCAGCCTATCCAAACACCAGTATAGATGTTGCTGTGAGGGTACTTTTTAGATGTATAGACTTCGAGTAAAACAGAATACAAGAAAACAATGTAAATGCACACACGCACTCACACACACACGCACACACACACATGCACACATACACACGCCTCTTTCATGTCTACACAGGAATATCCCAGCATTGCAAGTTGTTTCCAGTACATTTTCCTTCCAAAATCTGATTCCCCACTCACACATCTGCATTTTTTTACTCAAGTTATTCCAACTAGGCATTCTAAATCCCTGTAAAGAAATGACAGCCACTAGAAACGAAAAGAAAAAGATGCTTATTGCTTCTGCAGTGTTCTCTCTCAGGACCTTTGTGCTCTAGGTCATGGGTACTTTGTCTTCCTGCTGTTATTTTTCTGCTTTAACTTAGAGTTCGGGGTTCTGATTGGATTAACGGCCCGGGCAGTTTAGAAGAGCCCTTGCTCAGCATTGTGTGTCTGTTGCTAGCAGGGACACTGTATCCCTATATACCATGTCCTCTCCTGAGATTTCGACTGCTTCACATTTTATTGTCTGCACTAAAATCAGCCTTTAGTTCACGGGCCTCATTTTGTAGCACCTGTTGCATTAATAACTAGAAAGCTCAGTTCAGCCAAGGGCCAGGCATTCACCAAGCATTGCTCTAATGCAGTAAACAATCAGGTAGCAGAGTTATCATCTTTGCAGATTTCACTTTTCTCATATTATTAACTCCAAAATAGAATGTTCAGTAAAAATATATTTCATCTGTACATGGTACTACAGTAACATTACTTCATTGAAACAGTTATACTACACTTATTCTATAACATAAGAAGGAAAAATATATTTAATATAACTAGCAGAACATGGCAATCTACTGACAAGGTGGCATAAAATCCAGCCTTGTCTTTTTATTACAAGATATCTTATAAGGACAAAAGGAGAAGTCTTTTTGAATCTTGATTAATTTTCATCTAGACAACATCATTCAATAGGAAGGGAATACTTTTGAAATCAGATTTATCTGAGTTTAAATCCTCATTCTGACATTCAGCAGTAATATGAACCTTCAGCAAATGACTTCACCTCTCTGAGCTCAGTTTTTTTACCAGTAAAATGATGACCATACTATCTATTTCACAGGATCACAGAGGAATAATGAAGATGAGGTATCTGAACTATCTAGCAGCATTTGTGGCACAAAGTTAGTGTTCAATAAATGGGAACCCCTTTACATAGGAGATAACATGTGGAAAGACCCCCATCTCCAAGGCACTGTTTCTATCAGCCACTTTCCCTGCTGCCTGCTTCCCAGTGCCACTTTAACCCCTCACATCAATCTTGGTAACACAAGTGGCTGGCCTAGAAGCAGACCATTACCCCTTCCTTCTTCTAATGTTATACAGTATTTCAACTCAAATACTGATTTTGCCACAAATGAAGGTTTATCTTAGCCTATACTCAGTCTTAGAATTTGCTAACCATCTCTAGTCACTGAAGCAGCCAGCAGACACTATAGCTATATTGCAACCCTCAAAACATCTTTAATATACTTTCTCCCTTCTCTGCCAGTTTGAAATCCTCTATGCAAAATGCCTTGACTTATTGAAGGTGGGTTGATGTTTCATTTCTCTACAAATTACTGCCTGCCACATAAACCACTCTTTATTTATATTATCTGATGCCATGTTTGTATTAAGTTAAATTATGGCAGAATAAAAAGCATTAACCTATGGGTGTTCTCAGTATTCTCTCTATGCTACTAATGAGAAATGTGGTTCAGCCTCCTTCAATATCTTCCCTGAACCCTCCCTCCAATAGGACACATCTTGCAGACCAGTCTGAAGGCTTTTGAGATGCATGGTCAGAAAGAGATGAGAAGACATACAAGAGGAGCGTAGAGATGATCTGGGAAGCAAGAGGAGATTTTCAGGGGCTGAAGAGATGGGAGTTGGATCAGTTGTAACGTGAAAGGAGTGGAATAAAGGAAATTGTAAGGAGTATTTCTAGAGTCTCTGGGTATACTTGATAGTATCCAAAAAATATAAGTAGAGAACTTATTTTTAAATTTCTATCGATGGCAAGGATTTTGTTCTTCGAAACTCGGCTTTGCTCCCAAATTGAACTATATGGGTTAGGGCATTACAAGTTTTACTTTCCCCGACTTGACTATCAGATTTATAAGTGTGGGGTTCTATCTTTACTTCTATTTTTATTGTATCCTCTAAGCACCTAGCACAGCTCTGCATATGCTTCCAAACCATTAATAAATTTGATATTGGTCATCAAGCCAAACGGGACCACAGCTATAGTTTGGGCTAATCCATTTTCTCTTCCCTTATCATATCAATGATAAATTTATTCTTAAATAGGCGAAGAGATTAAAAAGAGCTGCTCCAAATGAATTCTCGTCTCTTGCCTGAGGAGTGTGTCTCAGTGTCCTCAGAGAATTTGTAGCTATGGCTGAATTGCTGTCATCAAACTGAAGGAACCCCACAGTGGAAAAGAGTTTCTGGAAAATTGGATACAGGCGAGTGTCATTTGGAATTATAAAAAAAGGAAGAATTTATGTTTGTGAACTATAGAGCACTGAGCTTGACATTGATCCCAGGCAAGATTCTTGAATGATTTTTTTTTAAAAAACAATGGCTTGTGAGTACTTAGAAAAGAAAGTGGTAAACTCAGCATGAGCTCACTAGAATAGTCCTGTCAGATTAACCTCATTTCCTACTGACAGAGTTACTGCACTGGGAGATCAGAGAAATAGAGTAGAAATAGTGTATCTAGATTTCAGAAAACCTTTTGACAAGTTCTCTCATGACACTCTTGAGGGCAAGATGGGGGAAAAAGCAGCCTGAATGATGTTATAATTACAGACTTATAACCAATGGAATATTAGTATCCAAGAGAATTAATGAGTCATTATGATTCAATGAAACATTTCAATTCAATTAACATATTTTTATCTCTTATATTAGCCACTGTGTTGAAGGCTAGGAATTTATTTGCACAGATATAGAATGAAAGAATCCAGACTTGCCAGCAGCAGCCTTCAAATGATCCATTTGTGTGATTTTGCTTTCAAAAACCTCAATGTAAACCTGAGATAATGTCAGACAAGTACAGTGTCTAAAATAAGTCAAGCAGTGTTTCTGTTCTTCTCTATATAGCATGTGTTCACTTTTGGACTCCACACATTGAGAGACTCATGGACTGGTACCTGTCCATGTCCTGTTAGGAACCACATTGCACAGCAGGAGGTGAGTGGTGGGCAAGGGAGAATTACCAACTGAGCTCCACCTCCTGTCAGATCAGCAGCAGCATTAGATTCTCATAGAAATGCAAATCCTATTGTGTAACTTCCCATGCAAGGTATCTAGGTTGCCTGCTGCTTATGAGAACCTAACAAATACCTAATGATCTGAGATAGAATCATTAGGTTTCATCCTGAAACCATCCCCCCACCCCCACCACTGTTCATGGAAAAATTATCCTCCATGAAACCAGCATCTAGTGCCAAAACGGTTAGGGACCACTGGTCTAGATAGTATCCCAAAAAGATTGATCAAGAGGATGATAAGACATCAATAAAATCATATGGAGAAGACAGAATGAAGCATTGAAAAGAGAGAACCCATGACTACATTAACAACCTCCAAGAAGGAGATGTGGGACAGAGCAGGAGTTCCAGATGGGCTACTTTGAAAGGCAGTGGGTTTCCTGTGAACGGAGATGCCGAAGTGTGGACTGAAACACAAATATAAAGTGAGTGGGGAACTCATGACTCATAACCTTAAAACTGTACAGAGACAAACATGAAACTTAAAACTGTAAAGAGACAAATATGAAGGGTCCAGTTGACTGGTGGAGGTAGGACACCTTCACAAAAGAGATGCTGCCTACTGTTGAATGACGAGTTATTTAGGCATTCCAGGGAGAGGAGGGAATTTCAGATAAAGGAAACTGCAGCCTCGAACTCACAGACCAATAAAAGAGTAAGCAAATCCAAAAACTTGCAAATGATTGTATATAGCTTTAAGAAATAGGTAAGTTGGGACTGTGAGAAGATGAAAACAACAAATTGACAAAGATTAGACTACGAAAGGCTTTATTCCAGAAAGGGCCACTTAAACATTTTAATTATGGGAATAATATTATTTATATGCATGCTAGAGAAATAAATCTGGTGGGAGGGAAAGAAGAGGGCTGGGAGCAAGTTAGCAAATATTGAAAAAGCCCAAGAGACAATAGGAGCTTAAAATAAATCAGGATGAGAAGAACAGATTAAGAATATTATTAATATTGTTGTATGTACATGAGCATATTTTTAATAATGATGAGAGATGTTTAGAAGCTCTAATGTAGAGAACTTAGACCCGCTAGCTAATTAATGATATTTCATGGAATGATTTGCAACATGACATATATAAATTATTAGAATAGCAGTTTAGATTATAAATAATATTTTAATAACATAAAAATATAGCATAATGTTTATGAAAATTTTGAAACAATCTCATACTGCTACTGTATAATGAACACCTTTTTGATCTTGATTTTTAAGATACCAATTTAATTTTCAAATAATTCTTTATAAAACAATTCACCATAATTTTATATAGTTCATTCTTATGCATAAAAATATGTATATACTCATAAAAAATGATTATCAAGTGTTAATTATAATGGAGAACTATAATTAGAAGACATTTCATTAGTTCAGCTCTAATTGTTTAGCAATGTTTCCTTTTCTTCCATTTGCCTTTACTCCCAGGAAGAAAAGAGCATGGAGTAAGAAGACAGTGAATTCTACTATTACCCCATAGGAATGAGAATGGAAATTGATTGCTCTATCATCTCGCAGAGATATCTCAAAAGAATGCTCCAAAATATTTGGTGCTAAGACACAGATGTTCTCACATTCACAAAGCAAAGTAGTGTTCTAGGATTGATTAATTTGATCAATTCGGCCTATTTAGTTTTCAGAAGAAACTTGTTGTTGTTGTTGTTGTTAATGGTGTTTCTTTGCATTGTGTAACTCTAATTAGTTATTTGCTTGATTTTTACCTTTGAGCTATTTAAATTTGTTCTGGATAGACAGAGTATAAGTAACATTTGTTAAAAATAGAAGCTGTTTCTTTTTTTTTCCTTTTTCTTTCTTTTGTTTTATAGTTTAGAGACAAAACAATGGGAGATCTTAACAGATGACTTAATTATCAAGAGGTATCAATTATGTAAACGAGTCTGATGGTAAATAGAGCATCAATTTCTCACAAAGTTGTTACTTCCTCTGGGACAGTGGTTCTCAAACTTGAGCATGTATCAGAATCACCCAGAGGACTTGTTATTAAACAGATGGAAGACTCATCCCTAGAGTTTTCGATATAGTAGGTCTGGGATGGGGTCCGAGAATTTGCATTTTTTAAAAGTTACCATGTGGTGATGAGGCTGTGATGCAGGAACTGTATTTTTGAGAAAACTTCCCTATCCCTGAAACTGGGTTCAATGATCTTCTTATGGGCCTCCTTTCCCCTCTCTGCTTATGCCTTTCTAGGAGTATCACTCGGAAGTATAATGGCTGACTGACATGTCTAGCTCCTTTATCAGATCATGAGCTCCCTGAATCAAGCATCTGATTTACATTCCTGTACAACATGTCTGATTTACAACCGATATTCCCCAGAGCACAACATAAGGCTGGTAGAGGGTAATAGATGGCTAATAACTATATGCTGAATAATAGTTGATTAATAAATAAATGCAAATTTAAGTTCTGAGGAAGAAAACAGAGTGTGTGTGTGTGTGTGTGTGTGTGTGTGTGTGTGTGTATACAGTCATACACTGCTTAACAATGGGAATACTTTCTGAAAAATGCATTATTAGGTGATTTTATTGTCCTGTAAACATCATAGAGTATACCTACACAAACCTAGATGGTATACACCCTACTACACACCTAGGTTATATGGTATGGCCTATTGCTCCTAAGTTACAAACCTCTTACTGTACTGAATAGTGCAGGCAATTATAACACAATGGTAAATATTTATGTATCTGAACATATCTAAACATAGAAAAGGTATAGTAAAAATATGGTATTATAATCTTATCAGATCACTGTCATATATGCAGTTCATCATTCATGGAAAGGTTGTTAGGCAGTGCGTGACTACATATATGTGTGTGTATATGTATACATGTGTATATGTATATTTGTGATTTAAAATATTCAAAGCAGTGAAAAGAGAAATACTGTGTATTCCAGGAAAAAAAAAAAAGAAACAAAGATAAGTCTAATCAAAGAAAGAATTAAAAATTAGAACTTTAGTCTAATTTAGTCTGCTTTGGTTACTATAGTATATGATGCAAATAAAATATTTTAGAAAGATAACAGTAATAAAAATGTACAAATGGTTTCAACTTTGTCACTTATGCTCCTTGGCCTACAAATGCCTTTTCATACTTCATCTTGTGTAGTTGGTAAAACTAAGCATCACCCCAATTTACCCATAGTATAGCCAAAGGCACACCAAAGATTAGAAAGATCACCCATATCCTAAACAGAAAGAGAGAATTATAAGAAGGAAAAAACGGAAAAGACCTAGTAGGTCATTCAGTTCTAGTCTCTAGAGTAGTGGAAGATTAAATAAAACAGCACAGAAAAAAATATGGCCATATACCCAAGAAAACTTAAGACTCTCTGATCCTCTAATTTTTAGTGCCTCATGAAGTTCAAGAGTTTATTGTCAACTCATTGCTTAAACCACCATTTATTAAAAGAAAACATTCCCTATAGTCTGCATTTGAAATGGAAATAAGGCAGGCAATGTAAAAAGTTGATTTTGTGGTATTAAATTACTCTCTTTTTCCTGTGTTCATGAGTCTCTGCTTTGTAACTGTACTTATCCAAAGTATTAAAATGACCTTCAGGCCAACCCCTCTACTTAACAGTGAAGGGGGAAGAGAAAATTACTAGAAGTTGACCATTACAGAAATTACTTGCAAGGCATTTTTCTTTGATAGCTGCAGTTTTGCTCATATTATCATCCTTTTCTGTTGACAAGTTTCCAAGATTTTAATCTTGGATTGGAAATGTTACCCTATCAGAAAGGGCTTATATTGTCAGGAGCAGTGCTGTCGTGGAATGTAGAATCATATATGAGAATGTTTGTTGTACTGAAAAATATACCATTGGAAGGAAAGGCATTTAAATGTTTAGTCTGCTGGCTCATAAATCACTTTCAATGTGCTCAAGTTCTTAGACAACATACTGAAAGCTTTCTTATTTCTTGTATTATAGCAGTGTCATTTGCATTGCTGAACTAGGGGTGATGTTGGCAATTCCAGATAAATCCTTGCTTGGAGGATTTATAACTGCGATTAAATTTCACCCTGGCTTAGAATTCAAAAGTAAAATTTTTGTGAGGTTTTTTTTTTTTTTTTTTTTTTAACCTAACAGGCATCTGATATTTTAAGAAATGGTCAGATTCACAATTTTGGTTTACAGATGGAAGCAAGTTGCCTAAAGCATGCACAACCAGCATGGGCATTAAGAGATCTGAGCACGTTTATCTAAATTCACAGGCTTGGTTGGTTGTGTTTGAAACATATATTCAAGCATTTTAAAACCTTCTATTAACTCTACTGGAAATTGTTGTGCTCCTTTTTTTTTTTCCTTTCATTTTCTTTTTCTTTTTATTGTATGGATAATTTCTCGGCTCCCTCTTGGTAGAAATACTTGAAACTCACCTTGGTATCTATTTCACCTTGGGCATGCATATACAGTGCTCCCATTTCTGTTGTCTTCTTATACAAAGTTAACACCAGTATCCATGCCATCTACCTATCACCTAAAGTTGTTCTCTAGGGATTAAACAAGACATCAGTTAGCTAAAGTGTTTAAAAAAGAGAGAAATAAATTAGAATATATCGACTGGAAGGCTTTGAATTGAGAATAAAATTGAGTTATCAACATGAAGCAACGAAGTACTTCTCAGAAGCAGATGTTGAAGGAGATTCAGAATAACAAAAAGGAAATTAATAAAAATGTTTACTGAGTTTGAAAGATAATCCTCAGCTTCTATTAGACTAGCAAGTGGGAGTAGTTGGGCTAAGGGCTAGCTAAAGAAAAGTGTTCTCTTAAAGCTTTCTGAGAGTTTCCTCCAAATCACTCTATCTTTTCAGCTTTAAGAGTCAGTATCTCGGCCGGGCGCGGTGGCTCAAGCCTGTAATCCCAGCACTTTGGGAGGCCGAGATGGGCGGATCACGAGGTCAGGAGATCGAGACCATCCTGGCGAACACAGTGAAACCCCGTCTCTACTAAGAAATACAAAAAATAGCCGGGCGAGATGGCGGGCGCCTGTAGTCCCAGCTACTCGGGAGGCTGAGGCAGGAGAATGGCGTGAACCCGGGAGGCGGAGCGTGCAGTGAGCTGAGATCCGGCCACTGCACTCTGGCCTGGGCGACAGAGCGAGACTCCGTCTCAAAAAAAAAAAAAAAAAAAAAAAAGAGTCAGTATCTCACCCTGTTGCCCAGGCTAGAGTGCTGGAGTGCAGTGGTGCAATCATAGCTCACTGCAACCTTGGACTCCTGAGCTCAAGTGAGTAGCTAGGACTACAGGCATGTGCTACCAAGCCCAGCTAAGTTTTTCTTATTCTTTGTAGACACATGATCTTGCTATGTTGCCCAGGCTGGTCTTAAACATCTGGCCTCAAGCCATCCTCCCATTTCAGCCTCCTGAGACACTAGTATTACATATGTGAGCAACCATGCCTGGCCATCGCTCTACCTTTGTAAAGAAAACTAAGTAAAAGACAATACAGATTTACTTGATTTTAAGATAAATGGATTAGTAGTGATAAGCCTAGATGTTATTCTATAGCTGAGGAGAGAAATATGTCCTATATAAAGGGACGTGTCTCCAAAAAGGAGAAAACATGTTGCTCCTGCAGATTCCTGCTTCTAGGTGGCTCCTACACACAAGAAGTGCAACTATAATCAGATTGGCTTCAAGTTTTGCAACTTAATGCTAAGGCAAAGATTTGAGGAATAGCAAATACAAGGCCATTTGATAACCACAATGCAACCCAGGAATTTCAGTAGATGATAGAGCCCACTTGAGTGGACTGAGATGTTTCCAGTAACTGTCTTCAGTAGAGTGTACAGATACAGCAGATGCCAGTTGTAGAAGGAGACACCACCCTCCAGTAGTAGCTCTGCCTCAGTGATGTAAACAGAATGTGATCCAAGTACACGTTGGAAAGATCACTTTGGATGTAGTAAGTACCATTTGATGTTTGGTGGAGATCTGAAGAAAGATCATTTGGGAGCCTGTTACACAAATCTAAGAGAGATACAATGGGTATATACATATGAAATAAATGAAAGTGAAAAGGAGATGCCATAATTTAAGAGGTATTCGAGAGATATGTAGGGGAAAGAACTGACAGGGACTGGTGACTGACTGGATGTGGGATGGTAAGTCAGTGCAAATAGATCAAATAAGGTTGCACAGGTGAAGTATAATTAATCTCATAGCGTGGTGAAAACAAGGCTAAAGGGAAATTGAAGATAAGTTATTTGGAGTTCACAGAGAAAGCATGGCACCAAAATGAACACAGAGCATAACAATCTTAATAATACACATACCCAGACTTCTCTCTTGGATAACCATGCCCCTCTGCATATGCTAGGAAACTGAGTATGGATCAAATAAATAGGTTGTGCCAGTATTTATCAGCAGATGTATTAGGAAGCACTGTTACAAGGGTGAAAAGGTGAATGGGGTGGCCGGGCGTGGTGGCTCACGCCTGTAATCCCAACAGTTTGGGAGGCCGAGGCAAGTGGATCACTTGAGGTCAGGAGTTCGAGGCCAGCCTGGCCAACATGGTGAAACCCCATCTCTACTAAAAATACAAAAGAAAATAGCTGGGCATAGTGGTGCACACCTGTAATCCCAGCTACTTGGGAGGCTGAGGCAAGAGAATCACTTGAACCCAGGAGGCGGAGGTTGTAGTGAGCCGCTGCACTCCAGCCTGGGTGACAGAGTGAGACAAAGGAAGGAAGGAAGGAAGGATGGAAGAGAGGGAGGGAGGGAGGAGAAAAAGTGAATGGGAAGACCTTTAGAGTTCAAAAGTCCTAAGCTGGCTTCTGAGAAGCCCAACAGCTTCTGCAATGAGCTATAATCAGTAAGACTGTGCTAAGCCAAACAGAAAAACAGAAACACAGCTATACTGTGCCATGAAAATGGCAACTGACTCCCAAAACACCCCAGGGAAATGACCAGTCCATGAAAAAAGAGTCCCAATGCTAACATAAGGTGTCTGGTTAAGTGATTGGCTGGACAGTAAAACTCCTAAGTGAAGTAGAGAACACAGGAAGAGAAGCAGAATTGGATGGAGAAAATGGTTTCATCTGAAAGATGTTGAGTTTGAGGGCTTATTACATAGAGATGGTTATTAGGTACATGAACATGAAGGATTAGAGCTCAAGAGAGTGTGAGGTCTGAGGGCAAAACAGTTCTCTTGCTCATATTGGGGACCTCACGAAGCATAAGCATAATTTTTATATATGATATGTTTACAGAATTTCTGTCTCTTCACTCTGTCTTATAAAAGACCAAAGATTTCTCCTACCTGGGGAATAAAAAGGACAATAAAGAGAAGGTGAACATTCCATCTTGCCATACTAAGAAGCCTAGGAGAAAGTATGCTGAAAAGAAAAAAGAAGCTTTTGTTTCCAGCAGATTCTCAGACTAGATTTCTTGATGGACTCTCCTACTGAAAACAACAAAGAATGCTGGCAAAATATAAATTACAGGCCAGGCACAGTGGCTTACACCTGCAATCCCACCACTTTGGGAGGCCAAGGTGGGAAGACCACTTGAGCCCAGGAGTTCAAGACCTGCCTGGATGACATAGTGAGACCCCAACTCTACAAAAAATTTAAAAATTAGCCAGGTGTGGTGGTATGTGCCTACAGTCCAGCTACTCAGGAGAACCCTTCTCTTCTAAGAAGTAGAAAAAAATAAGGTAAATATAAATAAGACAAACAAGTCTGGAGGTGAGAGGGATAAAAGTTTCAGTCATTTGTTCTTGCCTGATGTTCTTTCTTTTTAGAAGCAGTAGCAACAAGGCTTTCTGCTGAGGCAGGGAGATGTAAGGTTGGAGGCCTGAAGAAACCGCTAAATTTTGGAAGAGCTGCTATTGGCACTGCAAAAAGTTGATTCAGTTTTAATAAATCATCTTTTGATACTAACCTACTTTCAATGGGGGAAGTTGAGGAAAAACTATTGGAGCTTCCAACAGATTTGTCTCCTTAGTTTTCTTGGAGGGGATTTAGATGAATTTCTGTTGGTTTCTATTGTTGTGAAGCACTAAAGGTAAACCAGGCTCTTGTAAATCTGACACAGGGATTGCAAATACTCATCAGGCATCCCAACAAAGGAAATGCAGCAGGAGCAAAAAGCAAGGGAACAAATGAAAAATGGTGACAAGAAGGGAGGGAGGGAACCTGGCAACCAGCAAATAACATCATCCAAATTCATCCCATATAGTCACTGGTGGCTTAATAGGGAAGCAAATAAAGCTAGGTTTGATGAGGCTTTTTTCGGCATAATAGAATGTCTTTGAGGATTGAGGAAACAATGTGTGCAGAGAGTTTTGTGTTCTGCGATCAACAAAAGCAAGAGATTAATGGAAGCAACTCCCCTTTTTCATGTATGACAATATATTTATCACTATTTGCTTATATCCTGAGACCTGAGGAGAATGGCTCTTTCTCGTTGCCCTGCCAACCCTTCTCAAGCAGGAGAAGAGTTCAGGCACCACTTTGTGTTTGATTGTTATACTCCCTATTGAAACTGACCAAAATAGAAAATCTACCCACTCATGGCAGTAAATGTCAACAATGTGAACAACTCCAGAAATGAGAATAAGACTGATATTCAAGCTGTCTAAATGAAAGTGATGGGAGCCTCAAAAGTTGTGTTTAATAAATGTAATGACTAAAATTGCATCTTTAATGTGCGTGACATGCCAAGTGTACAGCATAGAAACTCCATCACAAAAGTAGGGAAAGGGAGGAAGTGAACATGCAAAGCTTCAGACCCCCACTCTTCCTGCCTGTCCTCTCTGACTAGAGCACCTGAGCTTTTACATTTTGAAAACAATCTCCAGGTAAGACTGTGTTTGAGCAAAGGTTTTTTCACAGCTGAAAATTTTGAAAACCATTGCACCAAAGGAACAAATAATTTGAAGGAATCCTTTGGCAAATCAAGATGTATTTTCACTTATTACGCAAACATTTATTGAGCATCTTCTGTGTATTAAACTGTTATTTGCACTGTGATAGGCATAAAGAGGTTAAAGATAAAAAAGGGAATCTGGAGGGAGAATAGAGAGAGATTCGTTAAATAACAGATTTTGGTCCTTGAGACAGTCAACTTTGGTTCTGAGCACAGAACCACAGGAGAAAAGCCTTATTCTGCACAGTGAAAGAAAGGGCGCCAAGTGGTTTTTGGGAAGAGGGGGGTTGAATAGAGACAGGGGAAGTTCAAGATATTAGTAGCCGTCTTTTCTTTATGAATAGCCCCACTGCATGTATTCTACATTCATTAATTTCCTATCATGTACCAGATATCATGCTAAAGGAGAACTATAGAGAGGAATAGACACAGGCCTGTCCCCTGAGAGCTTGCAACCTAGTGGAAGCAATGAGACAACTAGACACATGACTTATAGTTAAGATAGAATGTAAGAAAACCCATAAGTGGGATAAAAATTGAAAACTCTGTAGATATAGATGAGATCACTTTTAGACTAGCTAGCCAGAGAAAGTCAAAATAGAGATGAGGTTTTTCCTAAGCTTTTGAGGATGATTAGGTTTCAAAAAGATGGAGGTGATGGTAAAGTGATCAACATAAGAGAGTTTCACTTAATAACATATTGATGATCTTATATGTCATATACTATCAGAATCTGTGTTTCTTAAAATAAGAAAGAGCTGTCTTTCAAATATGCTATCTCATTTAATTTTCAATAATTTTGCAAGCTAAATGCTATTGTCACCATTGCACAAATGAAGAAATAATCTAAAGGAAGGAAAATAATATGCCCAATGACATACTTTTAATAAAAGGCAGATCCAGGATTTTAATCCAGGCCTGTCTGAGTCAAAAGTACAAGCTCTATCCTTCATACTGAACTACCTCTTCATTGATCACTTTCAACCACATTTGCCCTGCTCAATTTTCTCTGAATCTCTCTACTCACCTACACACGATTAGCAAACAAAACACCTTTTTATGGTTTTAGGTCTAACATTTAAGTCTCTAATCCATCTTGAATTAATTTTCGTATAAAGAGTAAGGAAGGGATCCAGTTTCAGCTTTCTACTTATGGCTACCCAGTTTTCCCAGCACCATTTATTAAATAGGGAATCCTTTCCCCATTTCCTGCTTTTGTCAGGTTTGTCAAAGATCAGATGGTTGTAGATGTGTGGTATTATTTCTGAGGGCTCTGTTCTGTTCCATTGGTCTATTATCTCTGTTTTGGTACCAGTACCATGCTGTTTTGGTTACTGCAGCCTTCTGGTATAGTTTGAAGTCAGGTAACATGATGCCTCCAGCTTTGCTCTTTTGACTTAGGATTTTCTTGGTAATGCAGGCTCTTTTTTGGTTCCATATGAACTTTAAAGTAGTTTTTCCAATTCTGTGAAGAAAGTCATTGGTAGCTTAATGGGATGGCACTAAATCTATAAATTACCTTGGGCAGTATGGACATTTTCACGATATTGATTGTTCCTATCCATGAGCATGGAATGTTCTTCCATTTGTTTGTGTACTCTTTTATTTCATTGAGCAGTGGTTTGTAATTCTCCTTGGAGAGGTCCTGCACACCCCTTGTACGTTGGATTCCTAGGTATTTTATTCTCTTTGAAGCAATTGTGGATGGGAGTTCATTCATGATTTGGCTCTCTGTTTGTCTGTTATTGGTGTAGAAAATCTAGGCAATACCATTCAGGACATAGGCATGGGAAAGGACTTCATGTCTAAAACACCAAAAGCAATGGCAACAAAGCCAAAATTGACAAATGGGATCCAATTAAACTAAAGAGCTTCTGCACAGCAAAAGAAACTACCGTCAGAATGAATGGGCAACCTACAGAATGGGAGAAAAATTTTGCAATCTACTCATCTGACAAAGGGCTAATATCCAGAACCTACAAAGAACTCAAACAAATTTACAAGAAAAAAACAAACAACCCCATCAAAAAGTGGGCAAAGGAAATGAACAGACACTTCTCAAAAGAAGACATTCATACAGCCAACAGACACATGAAAAAATGCTCATCATCACTTGCCATAAGAGAAATGCAAATCAAAACCACAATGAGATACCATTTCACACCAGTTAGAATGGCGATCATTAAAAAGTCAGGAAACAACAGGTGCTGGAGAGGATGTGGAGAAATAGGAACACTTTTACACTGTTGGTGGGATTGTAAACTAGTTCAACCATTGTGGAAGACAGTGTGGCGATTCCTCAAGGATCTAGAACTAGAAATACCATTTGACCCTGCCATCCCATTACTGGGTATATACCCAAAGGATTATAAATCATGTTGCCATAAAGACACATGCACACGTATGTGTGCATATTGTGGCACTATTCACAATAGCAAAGACTTAGAACCAACCCAAATGTCCATCAGTGGCAGACTGGATTAAGAAAATGTGTCACATATACACCATGGAATACTATGCAGCCATAAAAAGGGATGAGTTCATGTCCTTTGTAGGGACATGGATGAAGCTGGAAACCATCATTCTCAGCAAACTATCGCAAGAACAGAAAACCAAATACTGCATGTTCTCACTCATAGGTGGGAATTGAACAATGAGATCACTTGGACACAGGAAGGGGAACATCACACACCAGGGCCTGTTGTGGTATGAGGGAAGAGGGGAGAGATAGCATTAGGAGATATACCTAATGTGAATGACGAGTTAATGGGTGCAGCACACCAACATGGCACATGTATACATATGTAACAAACCTGCACATTTTGCATATGTACCCTAGAACATAAAGTATAATTTAAAAAAATAAAAAATAAAAAAACACCTTTTTAAGAATAATTACATACTGCTGAGAGATCTGTATGACTACAACAAATGTGTGCTAAAGGAACATAATTTCTCTTTTACACTTCAACAGGTTTCCATTTATCATAAGCAAAGACAACCAGTTCTTAAACTAAAAAGGTCACTCTAGAGCTAATTCTCATAGCGCTATGACATGGCTCTGAGCACCTTCAGGGAGCTCCATGCCTCAGTCATCCATAGATCTTTAACACCTAACCCAGTGCCTAAAACAGGAAGAATCCAACTAATGCTCATTGAGATGAAATGAATACAAAGTTAAATATTCCCTTTTCTTTTAATGAATGATCTGATAAAATTAAGAGGAGGAAGTTGTCCTATCTGGCAAACTCTACTTATGTAAGTCCATCAACCAATAACATGGTTCCACAATACTCACAACTGGCGGTATTGACTTGTTTCTCTACATATTGGCCTGTTTGTGTTTCAAGATCCAACTCGCGACCCACCTTTTTCATTCCCATTCTATTTTTATTTATTTAAGTTTAATGACCACCTGTAAGATAAGATGTATTTGCCTCATTCTGCCACTGAGGAAACAGATGTTCAGAGAGAGCTTTATGATTTCCATCAACTCACTCAGCTAATTGTCAGGTTCACAATTACACCAAATGTTCTGCTTGGGGTAAGGTTCTAGCTTATGTTGAGGTCCGAAGGGAATGGGTGGATGAGCAGATAGCTGAAAGAACACGCAGGGGGCCATAGGCAGATGAAATGTAGTTTAATTCATCAGCTCTCTCATCAGCAGCTCACTCACACTTAGTTCTCTCACGCTGTCTGCCTTGTCTCAGCTGTGGCCAGCTCTGCCTTCAGGGTCAGCAGCTAAACTCCTTCTCTATCTGGACAAGAATGAGCCGAGCTGTGTCCTAGCTCCCCACTGTCCATCTGCAAAGATGGACAGCTCTGGATCTCTCTCTCTCTCTCTGGGTGCGAGCATGCCCATACAGTGTCAGCAGGGCAACTATACCTTTTACAGACAATAGTGGCATAGGGCCAAGGGATAGCCTTCCCATATTATGGCTACGTTACTATGATAACAAGTGGAGTTACATGCCTGCACTCTAAACTCATTGAGTCACTTTGGATGTTTACCTGGGCCTATTCTTCATCAAAGCACAGCCATGTTCCTTACACTAATAAACGTTAGAGACTAGATTTCTTCCTAAGGTGTTTGATTACAAGTCTAAAAAAGAGAACTTATAATGTAAATCTTAGAAGAAACCTATTCCAAGGAGAATTAACTGACCTTTTCCTCTCAAGAGCATGTTCTGTATCCACAGGACCAGCAAAGAAAGCCACTTTGCTCTTGCCTTTCCCCAGGAAATCTAAAGAGAAGATTTTGTCACAAAGACAATCTCTGCAAATGAAATTGGAAGATCCAGGAAACTTGAGAAAATAAAATACCCAGATTTAATTTTCTACATCTATCATGAATCTTTTAAATGGATTTTATAAGAATTTTATTACACATAACTCTAGTCCTGAAATCTAACTCAGATTTACAGAAGCTAAAATTTCCATAAAATATAAAATGTGAATAATTTCGATTACATTCTACTGTACAATAAATATATATCCCAGACAGGAAGAGATCTATAACCTCATTTTCCTCTTGACATCCGCAGAACAGCTTTCCCTGGCAAAAAGTTTGCTGACTCCAGCAATTCAGTCAAAGTCCTAATAAAGCAAAGTATAGTTTTCTTTGGTTAAAATTCATTTCTTATCAAAGACAGTTTAGAGAGTAGGCTCTGGAGCCAGGCTTCCTGGTTTTGAACACTACATCTGCCACTAACAATCTGTGTGACCTTGGGCAATTTATGAACCCTCTCTGTGTCTTAGTCTAGGTATTGGTCTAGCACTGTTATGAGGACCAGTAATAAAACAAAAAAAGTAATAAGTTTATTATATTATTTCCTGGCACACAGCAAGCACTTAATAAATGTTAGCTATCACCACTGTTATCACTACCACCACCATCATCATATATTAGCAAATCTTCATGTCTCTCAAAGGCTGAGCCAAATTATTTTTCCATCATTTCATTCTACTCGAACAGTGGCAGAGGAGGCTCCATATAAAGCACATTTGACTATCCTTAGACTCAGAGACAGGAATTCCGAGGACCCTGGCAATACAAAGTTGCAAAAAAAGACACAGCTGTTTTTATTTTTTTTATGTTTAAATTTTGTGGGTACATAGTAAGTAGGTGTATGTGTGTGTGTGTGTATATATATATATATTTATGGGGTACATGAAATGTTTTGATACAGGCATGCAATGTGAAATAAACACACCCTGAAGAATAGGGTATCTATCTCCTCAAAACATTTATCCTTTAAGCTACAAACAATCCAATTACATCTTTAAGTTATTTTAAAATGTACAATTAAGTTATTATTGACTATAGTCACCTTATTGTGCTATATCAAACAATAGGTGACACAGCTGTTTATAAAGTTACCATTTATTAGGGTCACATTATGTAACAGGTGCTTTGCATTTCAACAAATAGGTGACACAGCTGTTTATAAAGTTACCATTTATTAGGTATACATTATGTAACAGGTGCTCTGCAAAACAATCTATGTTCTTTCCACTATATTATCACATTGCATGTATTAAGTACCACTCAATCCCTCCACTGTGCCTTTGTCATGCTCCTGATATCCCCACCTCTCCTGGAGCCCACTCCTTCATGCAATTTCATGTGTCCTCTGACAGGGATCTAGACTTGACCTGCCTCCCTTATGACCCATCTAACTTACCTGTCCAGCATTCTGTTCATTTTATATTTTAGTTCAGGGAAAGGACCCAAGATTCTCCATTTCAAATAAGATCTTAAATATTTTTGATGCAGAGCTTTTTGATGTAGCTAGAATGTTAACAGACATGAATAACCTAATGTTAACCTTCCTAGAATAATAGGAATGATAGCTAATATGTTCTTATATTGAAAACATGCCAGGTAGATTCTCAATAATTAGCATGTGGGATCTCATTTCTCACCAAATCATTTCACAGATGATGAAACTAAGTTACCTAACTTATGGGAAGTCATAAAGTTAGTGACTAGCAATTCAGGCATTGCCCATGACTGCCTGGCTCCAAAAACTGAAGTGTGAAGAGCATTTTACTTTTAATTGTTGTGACACCAGTCAAACCTTGAATGGGGAGAAGTGTTGTTTGGGGGACAGAGATGCAAAGGATGAATTCTCAGTTGCCTACTTGAGCCATGTTTACAGCTCACATTGTCAGCAGTTTGGGCAGTTTTCAAGTCAAGGTTTTGTCATGACTATCATGCAAGTTTTCATTTAGTTATTTTTCTTATTACACTTTAAGTTCTAGGGTACATGTGCACAACGTGTAGGTTTGTTACATATGTATGCATGTGCTGTGTTGGTGTGCTGCACACATTAACTTGTGATTTACATTAGTTATTTCTCCTAATGCAATCCCCCACCCCACAACAGGCCCCAGTGTGTGATGTTCCCTGCCTTATGTCCAAGTGTTCTCATTGTTCAATTCCCACTTATGAGTGAGAACATGCGGTGTTTGGTTTTCTGTCCTGAGACAGAGTTTGCTGAAAATGATGGTTTCCAGCTTCCAGCTTCATCCATGTCACTACAAAGGACATGAATTCATCCTTTTTTACGGCTGCATGGTATTTACTTCTCCATCTCAAGCATTAACTCAGGATTCCAAAATATGCATTTTTTAAAAATTGAGACACTCTTAAAAACCAACAAAAGAACCAAGACTACCAAAAACTGATGACTCCAAACAGCTAGGGCACAGCTGAAAGAGGGCAGTGTGTTCCTGGAATGGTGGGAGGTCGTTAGACGAATGTTGAATGATGCAATCTCATAGAATGTGTCAAATTTGTTATAGTTTTTTACCAGATTATTTGCCTACCAATAGGAAATCAGGAGATAGGGCAATAATAATAATAATAAAAGGGATCTTTGAGGCGGTTGAAAGATTTAGTTAATGATCCCTAGGGTTTTCTTTTTATAAGATGCGGCACCTAGTTGGGATAAACCTACAAAGATATTTTAATAGGTGACAGATTTTGTATTACAAATGTAGATTTATTGTAATAGAACAAAAGCAGACTTTGATTTGTAAAACCTGGGAATCTGCTCCTCACTCTACAACCATCTGCAGTAGGAATTGAGGCTTCATTTCTTCTCTGCCCCATCTCACAGGGTGGCTGAGAGAATAAAAGGGGATAAACTATCTGAGACTGCTTTGTAAACTCTAAAATGCCATAAAAATGTACGGGATTATATTGTTGTAATATATATAATAGATTCTTCCTGGCTAAGGTCTGTCAGGAGTCAGAGAAGAATACCTGGAGCAGGGTGCAGGGAGAAAAACAGGGTTTTATTAATTCATTTAGGCTTTGTTCCAATTGAATTCTAGCTGTAGAACTAACTATGTTCTGTAATTATGATTTAGCAGTGCCAGAAACAAATATAGCTATCAAGTTCATCCACTTGCACAGAGAACAAATTAGTTCATAAAATGTAGTGGATTTTATCTCCAAATTGAAATTTTGGCCTAAGTCAGTAATAGACACTAAGTCATTTGAGTTTTTTTCAGTGGAGCAATGTTAGTTAGCTGATGTTTTCAGAGAGAAAGTAGTCACTAAGAGTAAGGTGATTTGGAGAAAAATGTATGTCTCTACTGTGTCCTAACAATAGTCTATTTTTGATATTAAGATTTTCAGCTGTTTTTAAAGACTGTAGTTCTATCTGGTCTTTGAGACCAGTAGTTCCATCAACTTTAGTTTTCATAAAACCCATCATGCCTTACATCCATATGTTTTTATGTTTTACTTCAGGGCAAGGACCCAAGATTCTCTATTTCAAATAAAATCTTAAGTATTTTTGATGCAGAAGGCCTTCAGAATCACTGTTGGAGATAATAGATTTACAAGTTTAAGTTACGCTTCTGTCTAGACCAGGGCAAGGCAAGTAACAGAAATGAGTGATGCAAACCTGTGGGTTGCACGGTGAACAGGGAAAGCTGTGCCTCTCCTTTGGGTTGCAGTAAGCACTTAGTGTAATTCAGGTTTCATGCCAAAAACATTAACATCCAGTTTTCCAGATGTTTCCTTATTTTTGAGATGCCAAAAGCCTGAGTTTGCATGTGCATAAAATATGCCAATTTTTAGAATGTTGCCTCAGTATTTTAAATACTGTATGGATTAATCAACATGGCTACACTCATTCAGTGAGAGGCTGCTTTGATAACCCTATTCCAGGCTAGAATTCCTTGCAAGTTATAGAGTATGAGTCTTAGTCACGAGTGAATGAATGAATGAATGAATGAATGACATGCTGTCTTCAAGATTGCTGACCTTATTGTGATTCTAAAGCAAAGATCTATCTTAACACTTGAAGTAATTAGAAATTATCACCTCTTTGCTTGCAGTGGAGGGCGCTGTCCAGTAAGACAACTACACGCTTGCTCATTGTGGACACGTCCTTTCCTCAACAGTAACATTTTATTTTGTTTCAGGTGTGGCTGTCTACCTATCTTTCATGGTGCAGCTCATTGCATTTTTAAAAGATGTTTTTTTCCAGGAGCTAATTGAGCTTTATCTATGTGAGTGAGCTAGAATCTGTCACTGACAGCCTGCAGAAGGCCATTTCTTCAATTGCTTGAAAGAACTAAAGAGTCAGACATGACAAACTGCAGCTCAGAATACCTGGCAGCAAGCCCATTAGTGCTGCTGTGCCAAGATGCACTAATAAATTACTTAGAGAACACAGACTCACTTTATTTCTGTCATGAAACTCGCCACCCTAAAACCAAGGGAAAAGATTTGATTTTTTTCTATCATAGTTTGTCAGGGCCTTTTGGAAACAGAATGCATTATTTATTTTTTGCAAAACATAATTGCTAGCAAACCCATTCCAGTCTATGAAAACAGCTTTCTTTTGTTTCTTCTATGATTTCTAGAGAAACAAACCTTAGGCTTTCTTTATACCCCTTAGTCTCTGCCAAGAAGCAACTGTTAACATAGTAGCAACTATAGCAAATAAAAAAATCAAACTGCGCATTTCTTTCCAATCCTGTTTTATAAACTGAGTCCTACTGCCTTAGCTTTTCTTGTAACTGAAGAGACAACTGACTTTTCCCTAAGGGGTAGAGCAAGAGTATCCCATTTACCAGAATGTTCTTATCAATCATTGATCAATCAAGAATAAGTTGTGGAAGGTGTCTGCCAGTATTCTGGGGATTTGCTCAATTTAGCTTGGATCAAATCCTTCCATAGGCAGAGAGGGCCAGATATGATTCTGGGTCTTATATTGATGAGTCCCTCTCTAAATAATTTTCTGAACTCATTCTGCTGTCCTCGTTCCAATTCCAATGCTCATTTCTGACTATGTAGCCCAGTGCTGCCTCACAGATTTGGGGATTTGTGTGTGTGTGGTCCTAGTTGGTGACACAGCCCTGGCCACTACCAAATCACTGTGGTCACTGGAAGGGAAGACACTGTTGTCCAGCTGAGGTGAAGGAGGAGCCTTTTGAGGGGCAACTCTATCAGGGGAAGGGGTGGCTCCCTAAATGAAAAGTAGGTTGTTATTGCCACATGATAGAGGATGGGAGGCAAGTAATCAACAGCAATCAGTTTAAATCCATTAAATTAGTTTTTGCATCCAAAATGTGGATGTGATTTTCAGATACTCTGAAGTCCAGTCTAAAGTAGGACTTTATACAAATGTTTTTGGCAAGGGAAACCTTACAGGAATAAGTGCATGGATTCACAAGGGATCTTTGCCACAAGGAAGATACTCATATGGAGTTAAGACTTCTTATAACAATTTCTAACACAGCTTCAATATTATTTGCCCACATGCTGAAAATATTAACAAGTTGACAGAGATGGGTGGGCTACCGGAGGACTTGCACAGGAAACTCAATTTAAGCATCTTCCCCAGCCCATTCATCACAAGTCATTCATTTGATGTAGTCCTCCAAGAAAATCACCTTGACAACAAAAAAGGCAGCTGTTCAGCTGACAGCCTGAATCACAGAGATAGGAAGTGAAGATGCCGCAGGAGTTTCTCTGCTCACCCACTTGCTCTGCTGATTGAGTCCTGTGGAGTCATGGAATTTGTGTCCACAACACAAGACTGGGCTATACTGCAGTTACTAGCAAGTGCAGTCTCTGTGTTTTGAGCTACTTGGGATTGACACCAGGATGAAAAAAAAGAAAAAAAAAAAAAAAGAAAGGAGAAAACATCATTCTGGTATTCATATCTTTTAACAGACTCAAAGTTCAGAATATGTGCCCTTTATCATATATTTTCATCCTGTACAAGCTTTTTCAGATTAGTTTTGCTGAAGCTTTGAAGGAGAGATCAACCTACTTCCTAGGCAAGGTTAGTCCCAAACATTTCCAATAAAATAGAAATATTCACTCCTTGCCACGTGGATTATCTTTTTCTTCACTTGGATGTCCCTCCCCTGGGATATGTCTGCTTGCCTGTGCTGTGTGCGTGTATGTGCATTGGCAGCTAAAAGGAAGGCAATCAGAACCTGGTATTCTATGTGTCTCCCTGGTCATCTCACTCTGTTCACAGCTTCTCCTTTCATCATCCATTATCAGTTTTTCCTAAATGACTTTCTCTAGATGCTGTAACTCTCTTAACTATATCTTTCTAGTTGATTCACTTGCTCTTTCAGCAGACATTTACTGTGTACCTTCTTTGTATCGGACCCATGCTAGTTATTGAGAATAAACAATACATTGTTGAATTCAACCAACATGTATGTGCCAAGCCCATTTTCAATATGCTGGGGATCTTACAGTCTAACAGAAAAGAGAGGCAAACAAGAAGATATTTACAATAGAGAGGGGAAAGTGATGTTACATTAAGTAGAGCATGTTTCAGAAACACAGAATGGATGTGAAATCTGAGCAGACCCAGGGATATCCATGGAAAAGGGTTTTATTTATTTCACTTTGGCTGAGCCAGATTCATGTTCTGGCTGTTTTTCAAATATCTCTTATGAGTGGCATTGATTGTTTTACATTGGGATATTCTTGAGGGAGAGCTAGTTCTTGTTCTCAAGAAATCTGATCAACTGGCGTTCTCTACAACCTCACATCCACCATCCTTCCACGCCCAGCAACATCAGCACCTCTGCTGAGGTCTGCTCCTCTGGGTCCCTCTCCCTATCACTTTCCAAGCTGACAAGGGAAGGCAGAGCACTCAAGAAAAAATAAATAAACCAAATCACTTGGGTTGTTTTCAAAACTTTTGTTGAAATAAAATATGGAAAATATCAAAACCTCATTGCATCTGTCTCTTTGCTTAGGATTCATAGCTCATTCTGTGAACAACTTAATAAAATTTGTTCAACAAGCGAAATAGAAGATGGTGAAAATGTCAGTCTGTTTTGAATCTGTTGAATTTTGTTTTGAATACGGCTTCCCTTCCTCCTAAGGACTCAGCCATCACTGGATGGAGCTCAATGTTACTTATTCTTGTTCAATATCCATGTAGGCCAGTAACCTCAAAGCCATTAGGGAACATGCACTTACAAATTGAATGTTTACATTCAGATTGTTTGGGAGCAATTTTAAAAGTCCATGGCATGTCATACTTGTCATGGTGTTGATGTACATTTTGGGATTTAGAGCTTCTTAAACCTGGAAATTCATTAATTAGTGAATGAGGCTATGCAACCATTCAGTATCCATATATAAGTTCTACTTTGTTGCAGTTTACTTGTGACTATGTATAATATTTTTGCTGTATATAGATTTTATTGAAGCAATTATATGTAGTAATATTTCCAAGAAAATGAGAGATATGCCAGCATCCAATAATATATCTCTTCTAAATATCCAATAATATAATACTCTAGTGCATTACCCACATTATCCTGTTTCTCCTTGGCACTGGCACAGCGACCAGCACAAAGAAGACACATCATAATTGCTTATTAGATAAATATTTAATGCAGCATCAGCTAGGAGTAGTTCATGTGAGCTACTCATAATGCTAAGGCAATCTAAAGAAATGCACAAGACTTGCAGAAATTATTTTTCTATGCTTCCCATTTTATTTTTCCATTTTCGAAGGCTTAAGAAGCATGCTTATCTACATCCTTCCATTTTGAGGGTGTCATATGATGTTATGCTGAACTCATGCAGCTTTCACATAAGGTGATATTTGGGAGTCTAACTGCTTCCTTTCTGGGGCTTGCATAATCCTTTTGTAATCACGTGCTATTACAATGAACTTTAGTTCTCTGATCTTAAATATGGTATCTTCTGCCAACCTGGAACTTTAATGATAAATTTGGCATTTAAGCAACACTGTGGTAAATTTGCTAGAAAGAATATGGGTTCTGAAGCAGAGAGATACTTTGTAATTGTGGTGTCTCCTCTTTCTACTTGTGCAATATCAAGACAGTTAATGAACTCCTCCAAGATTTAGTCTCCTCACCTGTAAAAATGTGAATGGAAGTGAGTTGAATGGTGGGTCCTGAAAAGGTATGTCCACATCCTAATTCCCAAAGCCTGTGAATATTACCTTATAGGGAACATAAACGAATATTACCTTATATGACAAAAAATATAACTAATTTAAGGATCTTGAAAGGGGGAACTTATCCTGGATATTCTGAATGGTCCTACATGTAATTATACACGTCCTTATAAGAGAGAGGCAGAGGCAGTTTTCAGACAGACACACAGGTGGAAGACATACAGAGGAGAAGGAGTCAATATCACCACAGAAGCAGAGATTGATGTGGTGTGGCCACCAGAGGCTGGAAAAGGTAAGGAACAAATTCTCCCTTTAGAGCCTTCAGAGAGAGTGTGGCCCTATAGACACCTTGATTTCAGATTTTAGCCAGAACTATGAGGAATAAACTTCTATTGGTTTAAGTCACAAAGTTTGCGGTTATTATTTTGGGCAGCCACCAGGAATGAATACAGGCATAACAGCCACCTTGCAGAGTCAGTGTAAGGATCAATGAGAATGTAAGTTAGAAACCTCAAAGTGGGCACTCAGTAAATAGTAACTATTGTGATTATCATTCTTGCCTAGCCAGATTGTACATATGCAAATGTTAAAACCAAAATTTGAGAGAATAGGCCTAATTTTTGCTTCCAAGGGATAAATAATCAACAAATGACCCCAACTCACTTTCCCAATGACATCTCCTACAACATAACTTATAGTTAGGGTGACTACATATTCCAGTTTGTCAGGATATCTTGGTTTATGCTTGTTATCCTACTGTACTTACAGATCACTCTTTTACTTTCAAAGGGCCTGAGTTGGACAATAAATAATAAGGTAGGCCTGCCTATACACCAAGTATGCTGGAATAATAGTTGCTAGCAATCTTTGCATGTGTACCATGGGCCTAGAATCATTCTAAGCATTTAACTTGTATCAACTAATTTAATTGTCACAAAGCTTTATCCCCACTATGCTCAAGGACATACAGATAGTGAACAGTAAATTTGATGTTGCTTCTCAGACCAACCTGCATGGGTCAGAATCTAGACTATACTGCCACTTCATTACTTGACAATGCCCTCTAATGTATCCACTCTCACACCTCTTTGTGTTTACTAATCAGTTCACAGCTGCAGTGCTAAGCCATTGCTATATTTAAATATATTGTGAGAAGTTCTATACACTATTTAACAATGGCATGAGTGTTGCATTTCCAAATTATTTTTTAAATAAGTCAGAGCCAACTCAAGATTATACATAAAATAACATAGCACTCATTTATCTGAAATCAGAGAAATAAGAGAAAGAAGGGAGAAAGAGTTGCAGTGAGAATGGGTATGCCTATAGGAATATGTGGCACGTGGAAGCACTACTGAATCATGAACATTTCAGTAGGGCAGGAAATGCTAAGAGCTACACACTTTTCTCATCCTGTTGCCTTTGTCTGAAACATCTCCCTTCACAATCTCCTGTTGAACATCTACTATTTATTAAAGTCATAATTCATATGGCCATGAACACATTCCCAAACATCCATGAAAAACAAATGGTTCCCTCTTTGGAATGCTCATCGTTGACACATCAGTGTTGCCTTGCATCATACCATGCTATGTTCCATAGTGATCTATACACTGGTCTGTCTCCCTAGCTTCTCTGTAGGAACCTGTGGACAGGAACTATATCTTTCCCTTTTCTGCAACCCAAGCGCCAGTCATAGTTCTTTTCACAGAGAAGAGGCTCCCAGTCAGTTAGTTTGTGGGTAGAATTGTGTCTCCTTGCACCATACACATTTATTTGGCCTAGGCTGCCATTCTGTAAACACTCTGCCCACTAACTGAACAGTCAGCATTCACTTGGTGAGAATGTGTTGAATGCCCACTCTGTTCCAGGTAGGGAGGGAGAAGCTGAGAATACAGAAATGAGCATCACTGTCACTTCTCACTAGCCAGAAAGAAGTCTAGTGATTGCTATAAGAGGTGGTGCTCATATTCAGTGTGTGAATTTGGAAGGATTTACCAAGACTAAGAGGGAAAGGGCATTCTAGCTAGCACTAGGGTACTCAAAGTGTGATCCATACATCAACAGCATTGGCTTCACCTAGGAGCCTGTTAAAAATGCAGAAAGTCAAGCCTTACTACATATCTACTGAATCAGACGTGTGTGGAATACATTGCCTTGGACCTGGAAAGCACTCAGAAAATGTTTCCTATTATTAGTACTACAATATGTGAGCTGGATTTTGAATGACTAGGGGGTGTTTTCCAGAAAGATAAAAGAAGGAAAAAAAATCCTGGCAGTGGAAAGCACCTGTGCACAGGCAGGCAGACATAAAACATAGTGAACTGAGACTCGGGAATGGATAAGGCATTTGCAGTAGTTGTATTAGATGGAGGTGATGACAGAAAGACTCTGGCGCACTAAGTTAGGGGAATTTGGCAAAAGGCCTTGAATGACATTCTCAATGCTTCCTTTTTATCTTGAGGATAACTGATATGTGTATACAAAAGAGTAATATAATGTGAATTTACTAGAAAGTAAAGAACACAGAATAAAGAGAGAAAAACCTAAAAGCAGAGTGAACTATTAAGAGTGTGTGACTACAGTCTTGCCAAGAGATGATAGTTATGTCTGGGTTCAAGAGACTTTTCTGAATTAGAACTCCTAGGCTTCAGTGAACAATTAGATAACAGGATGACTGAGTTTCCTGTTTAGGATGACAAGAAGAATGATGGTGAAGCATTTTACCAGGTGCCTTAGTTAGGCTTCGAGAGCAGCTGCAATAACAGAAAAGTAATAGCCACCCCAAAATAACAGGTGTTGCAACAAAGAAATTTGTTTCTCTCTCAAGAGGTCCAGAGCTAGGCAATCCAGGACTGATACAATGCCCTATGATGTTGGGACAGAAGTTCCTTTTGTCTATTAATTCTCCATGCAAAGACTCTCCTCTCAAGGTCACTTCATGGTCAAGGTTGCTGCACAAGCACCAGCTCCAACCACCATCTCTTTATTCCAGCCATCAGGAAGGAAGAAATAGGTGAAGAAGGAAGAGTGCTTTCAATGGCTGTCATTTAAACGGGGCTCCCAGAATTTGGCACATGATACTTTCACTTATTTCTTACTAAAAAAAAATCAAGGGGGGCTGAAAAAGTAGGTATTTTGAGAGTGGCCATTTTCCCAGTTAATAAAGATTCTGTTATAATGTTAGAAGGATACAGTAGAAACAAGTAGCAATTTCTGCAACCATCAAACAAGGAATGGAGCAGAGGAAGCAAGTTTAACCAAGGGAGCAATAAATGTTGACAGTAAGGTAGCTATGGCGACATTCAATGAGAAATACCTAGGAGGCAGTTGGACACATGTCTCTAGAGTTTAGGATAGAGGAGTGAAGACAGAGACAGAAAGTTTACATGTCTTTCCTCCTGCTCCCAGTTGTCCTGAAATAAGCCTTTGAGGTGGTATAGGTAGCCTATTTATTCTATCCATAGAAAAATTTGCTGGCATGAAAATAAACCCACAACAGAAATTATTGTGTTATGATTGCCAAAAATATAGAGTAATTCATAGGGTTTACAGGTAAGAAACTTCTCCCAGGACTGCTCAGTAGTTCTGCTACTGATGCCTACAGACAGATCATATTTTTCTTGTGTCAGGTTTTGGAGCCATTCTTCATTTTGCTTCATGGATTTTGAGGCTGTGAACATTTGAAACCCCTTATAGCAACTTCTTTAAAACATACTTCATAACTTCATATCTCAGTGCTTATGCTTTGTCATGAATGACACTTACTTTTGTGATTCTAACATTATAGAATTTATATTGAGAGTCAGAGCCCTTTTTGGATTCTATGGTATTTGGAAATCATGGATACTCTTACTCCTGATCTAAAGTCTGAAACTCTCAGAACAAAGGTCATTATTCTCCTCCAGCTGACCCTATATTCCCAAGGGATACTCATTGTATTTCCTTGAATAAGGGATTTAGGATGCTAGAGACAATTCCATATACACTTTCCAGGAAGGAAAATGATTGACCTGCAGTGTTAACCAGCCACTAGTTAAAAGAGACATCAATAACTTGAGGAGGTCCAGAGAGTAACTCATATGGTGAAAGGTCTAAAAATCAAGTCCATGTGGCACAGCGGGAAGAATCTTGAGAAGAGTGAAGCATAATAGGATCACAAATATCAGACACATGGGCAAGAAACACACATACCTGTAAAATGAAACCAAAAGAAAGAAGTCACATAAAAACAGATTCAATCTAAAATGACACAGCCTTCCCTATCAAAATTCTAATGACATTCTTCACAGATATAGGAAAAACAATCCTAAAATTTGTATGGAACCACAAAATACCCTAGATAGCCAGTGCAATCTTAAGTAAAAAGAATAAAGCTAGGGGTGTAACACTACCTGAATTCAAAATATACTGCAGAGCTATAATAAACAAGACAGCATGGTACTGGCATAAAAACAGACACATAGACCAATAGAACAGAACAGAGAGACCAGAAAATAAACCCAAACATTTACAGACAATTGAGTTTTGACAAAGATAATAAGAACATATAATGAGAAAAGGACAGTCTTCAATAAATGATGTTGGAGAAACTGGATATCCACATACAGGAGACTGAAACTAGACCCTTATCTCACATCATATGCAAAAATTAACTCAAAATGTATTAAAAACTGAAACATAAGACCTGAAACTATTAAACTACTAAAAATATAGGAAAATGCTTCATGAGATTGATCTGGGCAATGATTATTTGGATATGACCCCAAAAGTATAGCAAACAAAAGCAAAAATAGATAAATAATATTATATCAAAATAAAAAGCAACTGCATAGCAAAGGAAACAACAGAGTGAAAAGCCAACCTATGGAATGGGAGGAAATATTTGCAAACCACACATCTGATAAGGGGTTAATATCAAAAAATATATAAGGAACTAAAACAACTCAATAGTAAGAAAATAACTTAACCAGATTAAAAATAGATAAAGCACCTGAATAAATATTTCTCAAAAGAAGTTGAATATCACTAATCATCAGGGAAATACAAATTAAAGCCACAGTGAGATATCACCTCATCTCACTGTTAGGTTGGCTATTATCGAAAAGACAAATGACAACAAGTGTTGGTGAGGATGTGGAGAAAAGGAAACCCTTGCACATTGTTGATGGGAATATAAATTAACACAGTTATTATTGAAAATAGTACCGAGGTTCCTCAAAAAATTAAAAATAGAAATACCATATGATCCAGCAATCTCACTACTGGGTACATATCTACAATAAATGAAATCAGTATGTCAAAGAGATAATGGCACTTCTATGTTGATTGCAGCATTATTCACAATCGTCAGGATAAAGAATCAACCCAAATGTTCAGCAATGGATGAACAGTTAAAGAAAATGCGATACATATGCACAATGGAATACTATTTGACCACAAAAAAGAAGAAAATCTTGTCATTCACAACAACATGGATAAACCTCGAGGACATTAGGTTAAATGAAATAAGCCAACCACAAAAAAGACAAATATCATATGACCTCATTCATATGTGGAATATGAAAAAGTATATCTCATAAAAACAGAGAGTAAAATGATTGTTACCAGGAGCTGAGGGGGTGATGGAGAAGACAGATGTTGATCAATAATACAAAATTTCAATTAGATAGGAGAAGTAAGTTCAAGAGATCTATTGCACAACATGGTGAATATAGTTAATAGTGACATTTTACTGCTATGGTTTGAATGTATCCCCCAAATTTTATTTGAAAATTAATCTCCAAATTCATATGTCAATGGCATTTGGAGGTTGGGGCTTTGAGAAGTAATGAGGTTAGATACAATCACAAGGGTGGGGCCCCCATGATGGGACTTGTGGCTTTATAAGAAGAGAAAGAGAGACCTGAGCTATACACTTTCCCTCTCACCAGGTGATACCTTCCACCATGTTATGATGCAAGAAGGCCCTCACCAGATGTTGCCACTTTGTACTTGGACTTCCCAGCCTCCAAAGCTCTAAGAAATAAATTTCTTTTTTAAATAAATTACCCAATCTATAGTATCCTGTTATAGCAACAGAAAACAGACTACAAAAATTGCATTCTTAAAAAATTCTGAGTAGGTCATAAGTGTTCTCACTGCAAAAACAATAACTATGTAAGGTAAAACATATGTAAATTAGCTTGATGTAGGCATTCCTCAAAGTACATATGTTTTAAAACATCACGTTGTACATGATAAACATATACAATTTTATTTGTGAATTCTTTAATAAAATAAATCATTAAAAAACTAAAATAAGACAGCCTTTCTAACAGTTGAGAATAACCTACTGAAAAAAAAATTAGTCAAGTAGGAAGGAAGGCATTTCTGATATAGTAAAAACTAGCTATGTCAATCAATTTCCTATTTAACAATAAAACACCACAGACATTTCCATTCAAATCAAAAATAAAACAATGATGGTTATTGTTGCTACTGCCATCTGATGTTATTAAGTAAATTCTAGGGATTAAAATATAACAATTAAAAGAAATAAGATGTATAATCATCGGAAAGGAGGTGACAAAAAAGTTATTATTTACGGATGGTATGATGTATATATGTACCTAGAAATGCCAAACAAATCAACTGAAAAGCTATTTAAACTAATAAGAGTTTAGGAAGATAGACAAGTACCAACAAAAGTAGAAAACCAACAGTTTGTCTATATATCAATAGAAATCAATCAGAATATATAATCAAAACACATCCCATTAATAATGGAATGACAAACATCAATTTCTAGTAATATACCTAACAAATTGCTGTGCTAAGTGCAACGGCACATAAGCAAAGTGAGCAGAATCCATCTGATCCCCCAAGTTCTCATTATCCCATTAAGAGTCATGCTTGGGCTGGGCTGTGCTCCAGGAGAGGGCCCTGGCCCCACATTACTTTACTTACTTATATCGGAGAGGAGGGACACAGGAGAACACCAACTGACTGAGGAATGATGTGAGCTATGTGTTCTTGGAAAGAATCTTCTTAGAAAAGGGCAGTAAGCTAAGGCATCCCAAGCTCAGCCAGGATCTTGAAAATCAGCACTATCTGTATCAACCAGATAAACTGCTGTCCTGTTGAGCCAGCATAGGCCTGCTGACAGCTCATAACAAAGACACCAGAAACGAGAATGAGACTGCCTCCAAGGCCACATAGGATATAAAACTTTTCTCCCTCCTCACTAGTAAATTGCAAGACCACCATTAAGAAAAAGCAAAAAATTTCTGGGAAATATTAAAGAATATTTCAATAAATATCTTTATTCCATTTACTCATTAATTCACTGACTCCTATTTTTTGAGAACCTAGCCTGCCGCCCACTGTCACAAATGCTAGGTAAACAACGGTGAACTCTCATGGAGCTTACAATCTAGGGGGAAAGACAATAAAAATAAGCAAATAATAAATCTATAATTAAAATCATGGCAAACATTAGAAATCAAATAAATACAGGGCTGTGCCAAAGAATATCCCTGGGGATGGGACTAGAATAGGCTAGTTAAAAAAAGACAGTAAGAGAAGGTAATGCTTACGGTGAGGCTTGAAGTATCAGAAAAGACCACTTCCACAAAGAGCGAAGAGAATAGTATTTCAAGAAGGAGAAACAATGTGAGCAAGAGCCCTGGGTTCAAAAAGAGCTATAAGTGTTCCAGGAACAGAAAAGAGGCCAATATCGTTGGAAACAGCGGGCAAAAAAGGTAACAGTGTAAAACGAAACTGGAGAGGGAAACGAGATTATTAAGCAGTTTGGATTTTGTTTGAAGTGCAATAGGAAGTCATTGATGGGCAATAGGCAAAATAGTTATATTATCAGGTTTATGGTTTTTTAAAAATTACTTTGGCTGCAGCATGCATGATGAGCCAGAGAAAGGAGAGTGGAAACAGGGGGATTGTTAAGGAAAATGTTGACATAGCACAGGAGAAATGAGCATGGCTCAGACTAAAGTGGCAATGGAGATGGAGAGAAGAGGACATATTTAGCTAATATACTGCAATCAAAAGGAATTCTTATAGATTATATATACAAGGTGAAACAGGAAAAAAAAATCAAGGAAATCTTCCAGGTTTCTGGCTTGAACAACACAGGTCTTTGTGAAGTGGCAAAGACTGGACAAAAAGAGTTTCGAGAAAGAGAGCTCAAGAGTTCAGTTCTGAACATAGTACATTTAAAATGATTGTGGGACATCTAAGAGGAGCTGTCAAGTAGGCAGTCAACCCTAAGACCCTGAACTCCAAGAAGAGATTTAAGCTAAAGATATAAATGGAGCTGTCAGCACATCAATGGTTTAAGCCAGGAAAAGAATGAAATCAACCAGGATAGCAGTTCGAAACTGAGTCATAATATTTGCCATATCTGTGTAGCACATCTATGTACTTTTTGTAGAAATCATTTTTCTAAAATGTCCACTTACGTACCCCCTTTAATGTCTTCCAAAGCAATCATAACTGTGAAATTGCCTGTTTAATACAATAGTTACATTCTAATTTAACATGAAGTATAATAAATATATAACCATTAAAAGAAAAATGTTTGCCCATACACCATCTAAAATCAGCTCTGACTCCTCTAGGAAAATGTATAACATCATTCAGGACATACTGACTAAAGGAGAAACATTGAGAGTATGTAAGAGCCTAGGAGTACTTAAATATTTAGACTTTGGGTCGAGGGAAAAAAAAACAAAAAACAAAAAACAACCTGCAAAGAGTCTGCAAAGACTGAGTAGCCAGAGAAGAAGGAGGTATACCAGAAAAGTTGGGGTATAGTGGGTGTCATGATGTGCCTGCCACCCAGAGTCCTCTTCAGAAAGAAAGGACTTATTCCCCTACCCCAACTTCTCACCGGGGACCTGCCTTTGGCTGGAGTTATCTGACTGCAGTCACATCCCCCTCTTCAGGGACAGCCACGTCCAGTGGTTGTCCAGGGGATCTAAAGGCACCGCCTCCTCACCACCACTCAGGACAACTCTGAAGGGCCTGTTCAGTTTCATGGGGTTGGCCAGAGTTCTTGTGGACATGTATCACAGCCCAACTTGTCCTTCTGTTCCTTTCTATTTCCTTCCCCTCCCCACAAGTATTGAATCCCAAGAGCACTCCCTTATCATTTCCCATATGCCGATCTTTGTCTCAGAGTTGTCTTTCTGGGGAACTCATGCTGCATTACGTGGTATTTCAAAAGGAAAAAGGGAAGAGTGTTTCAGGAAAAAAGAAAATACTGAAAAGTCAGATAAGAAGCCATAACACTATTCTTGGTGGGAGGCCTCAGTAATTGCAAATATGCAAATTTTCATCAACTTAATTTGGGTATTGTTTGGAAGAGAAAAACATCTAACTGAAAAAATAAACAAGTGAAAAACTTTTTTAAATATTTGAAAAGAGAAAATAATAATAGAAGATCATCATTTCCCTAGAATCTAGATAGCTAAACACACTGAAGACTGACAATAAGTCATACGGTGTAGGGTGTGACTATACCCTATTTTATTGATGACAGAATAAAAACAGATCAAGAATAAATGTAAAACCCAAAATAGATTTAAATCAATATATATAAATACATATACATAAGTAGGAGTAATTCAGGTAAAAAATGAGAGGTAGAATTCATTTTCAGCAAATGAATTCGTATTCTCAAGGGCCTAGGTGTTTGAGAGGAAAACAATTCGACAAACAGAAATTCATTATACCTACAGCAAATACAAAGAAAAAGAGCATGGCATGCTGTAAGACAAAAAATATAGATCAAGAACCTACTAAATCAAATAGAAGATTTCAGATTTTGTCCTAAAGGCAATGGGAAATCATCAAAGGCTGTGCTGTCCAATATGGTAGCCACTAAAACTATGTGCCTGCATGGACTTCAAATATGGGTAGTCCACACTAAGAGATGCTCAAATATAAAGTATTTCATGGAAAATTTTATAATATGTTTATATTAAAAAGTACGTAAAATATTGAAATAACAATCTTTATATTGACTGTGTTAAAATCATAATATTTTGACCATATTGGGTTATATATAATACATTCTTGAAACAAATTTTATCTGTCTCTTTCTTTCTTTAATGGAGCTGCCAGAAAGTTTTAAATTGCATATATGGCTACCATTTATGCATCATGTCATATTTCTATCAGACAGGGTCAACATGAGCTTATCAAACCAGGAAGTGACATGATTAATTTTGCATTTTAAAGATATCTCTCTGGCTTTATTGTGTCTCCTCCAATTTCCCATTTATGTTCATGCTGAGCTTTTGATCTTTTAACTTTCTTCTCCCCATCCTCTTACTGGCCCCATGCAACACCCTCCTCACCATCACATTATCCTCTTCGGTAAATATCTTGTTCTCATAAGTAACAGGCCATTTGCATAGGATTTCTGAGGTGGGAGAATGTTGGGTTCGTTGTTTGTTTGTTTGTAGAATGTAAGATTGTATCCCTTCAGGGAAGAAAGGCAAGTATAGGGAAGTATGGAAGACTGGAAGACATACAAGATAACATGTGATCTCACCTCAAGTTGATGAGTGCTACCTCCCTACATAGAAGATCATCCCTGCATGACCATCTTTCCATATCAGAGAATACCTCCCCAGCCCCCAAAGGGAACAATTCTCTACAGACGGCCCAGTGCTGAATCTGTTCTTTCCTCATCGGCATCCTACTTCTCTTCATCAATAGTAACTGGGGTTCTGAGATACCCTCTAGAGAGTATATGGAAGGTGGCTGACTAGAAGCAGCTAGTGTGTGCTGCTCTCACGGAGAAAAGACAAAGAGGCAAGTAAATAATAGATCTACAACTAGAACATCCAAGTGGCCACACTGGGATTCATTAATCAATCAACTCGATCCACAAGGAATGGAGAGGAACAGGCCAGGATAATCACTCACCCAGGAGGAGCCAGGGGAGGCTCCCCACTACTATGAGAAATGGTGAGTGAATGAGAGTCCCCAGGGACCCATACTTCTGCCACAGACCTTTAAAACACTGGGCTCAGGAGATTCCCCAGTGAGTCCATCCTATCAAGGCCTTCAGACTGACACAAAGAGCTGCATGGAATCTGAGCAGATCTGCTGCTCAGGCACAACTGGAGTCTCTGGAGCCTTGGATAACTGGGCATCTTGGCATTAGCAGCTGCAGCTCTGGCAATGGGAGAGGACAGTCTCCCTTGCATGCCCTTAGAAAAAGTACAGAATCTAGAGGACTCAGCAGTGACAGACTACAGGCCTTGCTTCCACTGCACCTTGCAGGATTATAAGATCCACTGGCTTGGGACTCCAGCCACTCCTTGCTGGGGCTCTCAGGCTGGTAGCTTCTTTGCATTTCCCTGGGACAGAGCTTTCAGAGGGAGAGGCAGGCTGCTGTTAGAGTAGGTAGTTAGGCAGACATGAGCAGGGCAGGAGAGGAACCCCGACCAGGAATGTCAGGCAACCATCAGGTGATGGTCGAGCAGTTGTTTAACTGTCACTAAAATAATAATTGGTTGCAGCCAGTGCCAAGGCAAGGCAGGCTTCCAATAACTAGAAAACACCTGAAGTTTGTAATAAGCAGCTTACCAGTAAGATCTCAAAACTTGGGTGAGTGGGCTCAAGCATGCACACTAAGGCAAAATGGTGTAGTTTAACTGGTATATGACTTTCCTCCAGGAAGGCTTGACTTGTAAGAGAAAAATACTTCAACTAAGCATGCATGCAACTTCAGTAAACACACTACACATAAGATTGGGGTGGGGTGGCCAGCCTTCTCTATGTAAACACTTGGTCCAACCAATCTGTGGGCCCTACATAAATCAGACACTGCTTCCTCAAGCCTGTCTATAAAATCTGGTGCACTCCTCCGTGGGCCAGAATTCCTACTGAAGTGGCCCTCTCTCTCAAAAGAGAGAGAACTGTTCTCCTTTTTCTTTTGCCTATTAAACCTCTGCTCCTAAACTCACTCCTTGTGTGTGTCCATGTCCTTAATCTTCTTGCATGAGATAATGAACTTTGGTTATTTACCCCAGACAACAATGCTGCTTCAACACAGCTCCACATCTCTCCAGGAGAAGCTTCAAGAGACAAATGAAAAACCTTCTGGCTCAACCACTACTAAGGTCCCTTGCTGCGCTGCCTCCAAGCTCAAGAGGGAACATGAAGCCTGAGATAGCCCCAGAGCTGTGATGTGCAGTCCACGCGTTCCAGGTCAAGATCTACAGCCAGCACTCTAATGAGAGAAAAGCCCACACTTTCAGAACACTGAGAAGGGTGCACAGCTGCAATCATGAGGAAATACAGAGGAGCCACGTGACTGAGCAAGAGCCTACCTACTGGCCATTACACTTAAGCACCATCTACTGGATCATAGTCCAAAACTTGAACACCAAAAATACTTTGCTAATATGCCCCCCTGTGAAACCAAGGACAAGAATTGTGTACAGATAAAGACACTACACAAAGTCTCCTCTCTGAAAACTTCCAGAAAAGAAGGCTACTGACTGTACTCAATTTACAATGCAGTTAAAGGAAAACTAGCCCACACAGATTAGAAAGAACAAGCACAAAAACTTTGGCAACTCAAAAAAACAGAGTGTCTTTTTTCTTCCAAACAATTGCAGTAGTTCCCCAGCAAGACTTGTTAACTGGGCTGAAATGACTGAAATGACAGAAATAGAATTCAGAATATGGATAGGAATGAAGATCATTGAGATTCAGAAAAATGTCAAAACCCAATCTAAGGAATCTGAGAATCATAATAAAACAATACAGGAGCTGATAGATGAAAACAGCCATTAGAAAAAAGAATCAAACTGATCTGATAGGGCTGAAAAAACACAATACAAGAATTTCATAATGCAATTGCAAATATTAACAGAGAAATAGACCAAGCTGAGGAGCTTGGTCTATTTCAGAGCTTGAAGACTGGTGCTCTGAAATAAATCAATCAGACAAAAATAAAGAAAAAGGAAGAGACAAACCCCCAGGAAATATGGGATCATATAAACAGACCAAATCTATGACTCACCGGTGTCCCTGAAAGAGACAGGGAGAAAGGAAGCAACATGAAAAACAAGCTGCAGGATATCATCCATGAAAACTTCCCCAAATTTGCTAGAGAGGCCAATATTCAAATCAAGGAAATGCAGATAATTCCTGCAAGATATTACACAAGAATACATCCCCAAGACACATAATCATAAGATTCTCAGAGGTCCAAATAAGAGAAAAAATGTTTAAAACAGCTGGAGAGAAGGGGCAGGTCGCCTACAAAGAGAAACCCATCAGGCTAACAGCAGACCTTTCAGCAGAAGCCCTAGAAACCAGAAGAGATTAGGGACTTATATTCAGCAATCTTAAAGAAAAAAATTTCCAACTAAGAATGTCATATCCAGACAAACTAAGCTTCATAAGTGAAGGAGAAATAAGATCCTTTTTAGACAAGAAAATGTTGAGGGAATTCTTTACCACCAGACCTACCTTACAAGAGGTTCTGAAATAAGTGCTAAATATGAAAAGCAAAGACCATTACCAACCACTACAAAAACACACTTGAATACATAGACCAGTGACACTATGAAACAACCACAAAAAGATCTGCATCATAACCAGCTAACAACATGATGACAGGATCAAATCTGCACATATCAATACTATCCTCGAATATAAATGGGCTAAATGCCACAATTAAAAGGCAAAAAGTGGCAAACTGGATAAAGAAGCAGGACCCAATGGTATGCTGTTTTCAACCCCATCTCACATGCAGTGACACCCATAGGCTCAAAATAAAGGGATGGAGATAAATCTACCAAGCAACGGAAAACAAAAAAAAAAAGGAAAGGTTGCAATCCTAATTTCAGACAAAACAGATTTTAAACCAACAAAGATCCAAAAAGACAAGGAAGGGCATGATAAAATGGTAAATCATTGAATTCAACAAGAAGATCTAACTATCCTAAACACATATGCATCAACACAGAAACACCTAGATTCATAAAGCAAGTTCTTAGAGACCTACAAAGAGACCTACAAAGAGACTTAGACTACCACACAATAATAGTGGAAGACTTTAACACTCCACTGACAGTAGACAGATCAAGGCAGAAAACTTAAAAAGATATTCAGAACCTGCACTCAACACTGGATCAAATGGACCTGATAGACATCTACAGAACTCTCCACCAAGGAACAACAGAATATACATTCTCATTGCCACATGGCACATACTCTAAAATCAACCACACAATCAGACATAAAACACTCCTCAGCAAATGCAAAAGAACTGAAATCATAACAAACACTCTCAAACTAGGGCACAATAAAATTAGAAAACAAGACTAAGAAAATACTCAAAATCATATAATTACATGGATACTGAGCAACCTGCTCCTGAATGACTTTTGGGTAAATAATGGAATTAAGTCATAAATCAATAAATTCTTTGAAACTAATAAGAACAAGATACAACATACTAGAATCTCTGGGACACAAATAAGGTAGGGTTAAGAGGGAAATTTATAGAACTAAATGCCCAGATCAAAAATCTAGAAAGGTCTCAGACTAACAACGTAACAGCAAAAATTCAAAAACTGGACAAGCAAGAGGAAATCAACCCCAAAGCTAGCAGAATACAAGAAATAACCAAAATCAGACTTGAACTGAAGGAAGTTAAAACACACACACACAAAAACACACAAAAGATCAATGAGTCCAGGAGTTGTTTCTTTGAAATAATTATTAAGATGAATAAGTCACTAGATAGACTAATAAAGAAATAGGAGATCCAAAGAAACACAATTAGAAATAACAAAGGGATGTCACCATTGACCCCACAGAAATACAAAAAAAAAAAAAGATCAGAGACTACTGTGAACTCCTTTATACACACAAACTAGAAAAAATAGAAGAAATCGATAAACTAGACACATACTTCCTTCCAGGAAGACTGAAACGGGAAGAAATTGAATCCCTGAACAAACTAATAATGAGTTCGGAAACTGAATCAGTAATTAAAAACCCTAACAAAAACAGCCCAGAATCATACGGATTCACAGCCAAATTCTACCAGATATATAAAGAAAAACTATATAATTTATAAAACTATATAAATTATATTTATATATAAATTATATTTATAAAACTATATAAATTAAAAACTAACCAAAAACAGCCCAGAATCATATGAATTCACAGCCTAATTCTACCAGATATATAAAGAGCTGGTATCATTCAGTGATACCACTGAAACTATTGCAAAAAATTGAGGAGAAAGGACTCCTCCCTAACTCATTCTGTGAGGCCAGCATCATCCTGATACCAAAACCTGGCAGAGACACAACAAAAAATTTTTTTTAAAAAAAGTTAAGGTCAATATGCTTCATGAACATCAATGCAAAAATTTTTAACAAAATATTAGCAAACCAAATCCAGCAGCATATTTAAAAAAAAAAAAAAAAAAAAAAGCTAATCCATCACAATCAAGTAGGCTTTATCCCTGGGATGCAAGGTTGGCTCAACATATGCAAATCAATAAATGTGATTCATCACATGAGCAAAACTAAAAACAAAAACCACATGATTATCTGAAAAGATGTACAAAAGGGTTTTGATAAAATTCAACGTCTCTTCATGTTAAAAACCCTCAATAAACTAGTCACTGAAGGAACATACTTCAAAATAATTGGAGCCATATATGAGAAACCCATAGCCAAAATCATGCTGAATGGAGAAAAGCTGTAAGCATTCCCCATGAAAAGCAATACAAGACAAAGATGCCCATTGTCACCATTTCTATCCAACACAGTATTGGAAGTCCTGGCCAGGGCAATCAGGCAAGAGAAAGAAACAAAAGACATCTAAATTAGAACAGAGGAAGTCAAACTATCCCTATTTGCAGATGATATGATTCCATATATAGAAAACTCCATAGTCTCAGCCCAAAAGCTCCTTGATGTGATGAACAATTTCAGCAAGGTTTCAGGATACAAAATCAATGTACAAAAATCACTAGCATTCCTATACACCAAAAACAGCCAAACTGAGAGCCAAGTCAGGAACACAATGCCATTCACAATTGTTACATTATAAAACATTGCTCGAAGAATATCAGAGATGACACAAACAAACAGAAAAACAGTTCATGCTCATGGATTGGAAGAATCAATGTCATTAAAATGGCCATAGTGCCCCAAGCAATTTATAGATTACATGCTATTCCTATCAAACTACCAATGACATTCTTCACAGAGCTAAAAAAAATTTTAAATTCATATGGAACCAAAAAAAGAGGCTGAATAGTGAAGGCACTCCTAAGAAAAAAGAACAAAGCTGGAGGAAACACATTACCTGACTTCAAACTATGCTATACAACTACAGTAACTAAAACAGCATTCTACTGGTACAAAAACAAACACACAGACCAATGGAACAGAATAGAAAGCCCAGAAATAAGGCTGCAAACCTGCAATCATCTTAATTTTCAACAAAGCTGACCAAAAAAAGGCAATGAGGAAAAGACTCCCTATTCAATAAATGGTGCTAGGATAACTGGCTAGCCACATGTAGAAGATTGAAACTGGACCCTTTCCTTCCACCAAATACAAAAATCAACTCATGATGGATCAGAGACTTAAATGTAAAGCCTAAAACATAACAATCCTGGAAAAGAACATAGGAAATTCTGGACATAGGACCTTTAAAGATGTAATGATTTAATGATGAAGACACCAAAAGCAATCACAACAAAAACAAAAGTCGACAAATGGTATCTAATTAAACTAAAGAGCTTCTGCACAGCAAAAGAAACTATCAGCTAAAGTAAACAGACAACCTACAGAATGGGAGAAAATAGATGCAAACTATGCATCTGACAAAGGTCTAATATCAAGAATCTATAAGAAATTTAAACAAATTTATAAGCAAAAAACAAACAACCCCATTAAAAAGTGAGCAAAGGACATGAACAGAAACTTTTCAAAAGAAGACACATACAGGCAGCCAACAAGCATATGAAAAAATGCTCAACATCACTAATCATTAGAGAAATGCAAATCAAAACCACAATGAGATACCATCTCACACCAGTCAGCATGGCTATTATTAAAAAGTCAAAAAAATAACAGATGCTGGTGAGGTTGTGGAGAAAAGAGAATGCTTATACACTGCTGGTGGGAGTGTAAATTAGATCAGCCATTATGGTAAGCAGTGTGGTGACTCCTCAAAGAACTTAAAATAAAATTACTACTCAACCCAGCCATCCCATTATTGGGTATATACCCAAAGGAATATAAATCATTCTACCATAAAAGCACTACATGCGTATGTTCATTGTAGCACTATTCACAATAGAAAAGATATGGAATCAACCTAAATGTCCATCAGTGGTAGACTGGCTAAAGAAAACCTGATACATATACACCACAGAATACTATGAAGCCATAAAAAAGAATGAGATTGAGGCCTTTGCTGCAACATGGTTGGAGCTGGAGACCATTATCCTAAGCAAACTAATGCAGGAACAGAACACCAATACTGCATGTTCTCACTTTTAAGTGGGAGGTAAACAACAAGAACACCTGAATACTAGGAGTGGAACAGCAGACACTGGGACCTACTGGAGCGTATATGCTGAGAGGAGGGAGATGATATGAAAAAAATACCTATAGGGTACTATGTTATTACCTGGGTGATGAAATAATCTGTCCACCAAGCCCCCATGATACACAGTTTACCTTTGTAACAAACCTACACTTATACCCCTGAACCTAAAATAAAAGTTAAAAAAAAATAGTAACATAAGAATAAATATTTATTGAATGAAAAAAAAAGAAGCCTCTACTGCTTATTCCTACTAACCGAAGTGTCCTGAGGGAGGAGGTCTGTGGTGTATCTATGGAAAGGCCTTTTCTCCAACAGCTTTGGGCATCCCCCAGAGTTAAATACAGAGAGATCAAGGGTAACTTCACTGACCTGATCTTTACCAGCTCCGGTCACAACTTTTCATTATAAGAATAAGCTTTTCAGGGATTCTCGGGGATTTGACACCTGCTGGGAGTAGCCATGGAAGTTCAAATTTAACATCAAGTCTTAAGGATACCAGGTGAGATTTCGTCTCTCCTAGAGAAAGTTCAGGGACTGAGTCATACAATGCATTTGATAATTGCTGAATCTGAATCTACACTGCCTTCAAGGGCCCATTGCTATCAAATGGCTATGCTCATTACTAAAGGGCTGGTGGCTGGAGGGAAGAACTCACAGCAAGGGATCTTCAAAGCCAGGCAAGAGACCAAGACTGCTTTTTCGAATTGGGGGTGGCAAATTTAAAGGCCTACAGGCACCAGGCAGGAAATGAAAGACATAGGCCAACTAGGAAAATGTGAGAGCACATATGAACTGTTTATAAATGAGGCTGCTGCAATTCAGTCCATGCATCTTCCCATTTTCTTTTTTTTTTTTAATTGAGGTATGGTTGCCAAATAAAAATTGATGTTTTGATATACATACACATTGTGAAATGATTACCACAATCAAGATAATATATCTGTCATCACAGTTACCATTGTGTGTATGTGTATGTTTGTGTGTGTGTGTGTGTGTGTGTGTGTGTTGGTTGTGAAAATAGTTGAGATCTATTCCATTAGAAAATTTTAAGTATACATTATTAACTTGAATCACCATGCTGTACATTAGGTTTCCAGAACTTATTCATCATCTTAATTAAAGTTTGCACCATTTGTTCAATATCTCCCCTTTTCTTCCACCTCCCAGCCCCTAGTAACCACTGGTCTACTCTCTGTTATTATGAGTTCGACTTTTTTCCTAGAGAAGCTGAATATAGAGAAAAATGGTTTTATGTGAAATTGTTCATTCTTTTAAAGTTAGCAACTAATTCACTAAATATACACACTAACATACATACACTAACATACAAACACACTACTATGAAGGACAAACAAAACTCAACTGTGGGCTCATATTTGACACTAACACATTCTCTGCATACCTACGGCAGACTAGCTTGTGTAGCTTAGCTTTGGATCAGTAATTTCAAACTTGTCTGTAATCTATGGCTGCTGCTGTGCGTTTATGTTTGCAGTGTTAAAAAGATTTAACCCCCCTGTTATAATGGCGATCATTAAAAAGTCAGGAAACAACAGATGCTGAAGAGGATGTGAAGAAATAGGAAGGCTTTTACACTGTTGGTGGGAGTGTAAATTAGCTCAACCATTGTGGAAGACAGTGTGGTGATTCCTCAAGTATCTAGAACTAGAAATACCATTTGACCCAGCAATACCACTACTGGGTATATACTGAAAGGATTATAAATCATTCTACTATAAAGACACATGCACACGTATGTTTATTGCATCACTGTTCACAATAGCAAACACTTGGAACCAACCTAAATGCCCATTAATGATAGACTACATAAAGAAAATGTGGCACATATACACCATGAAATACTATGCAGCCATTAAAAAGGATGAGTTCATGTCCTTTGCAGGGACATGGATGAAGCTGGAAACCATCATTCTCAGCAAACTAACACAAGAACAGAAAACCAACCACCACGTTTTCACTCGTAAGTGGGAGTTGAACAATGAGAACACACGGACACGGTGGGGGGGGGGGGTGCATCACATACTGGGGCCTATCGGGGGTAGGGGGCTGGAGGAGGGATAGCATTAGGAGAAATGCCTAATGTAGATGATGGGTTGATGGGTGCAGCAATCCACCATGGCACGTGTATACCTATGTAAACCTCCACGTTCTGCACATGTACCCCAGAACCGAAAGTATAGTAAATAAAAAAGATTTAACCATATAAAATGTTAGCATCAGTTTCGCTTTTGAGATTAGAATCAAAAAGCTAAGTCAAGGTTGTTAACGGGAGCAAGAGGACCTCAAGCATGCAGGGTGGAAATCAAGGAACAACCATTAGTAGACAAAGATGATGACAGAAAAAATGTCTGGCAATAAACAAAGAAAGTCCAGGACAGGTAAAGAAATTAACTTATAAACATGTTATGCTCTACGTCAGTTAGCCAATTGGGGTTGGCATTTATATTCATGTAAATGGTTAATCTCTATTGAGATCAACACACTGGGTTGGGCTAATTTGCACATGACACAACCAAAACCAAAAGTCTTATAAAAGAGAGCAGCTTGCCGTTTATCTCCCTTACAATTCTCTAAAAGGGCTCTTCTGGGAGAGAGAGGAGAGAGAAACCCCAGCCATGCACATCAAGACCGAGTTTCCTCCCGTATAGCTTCATGGTTAGATGGCAAGAGGCAACCGTGCAGCATTCTGAAAACTTCAAAGCAATGAGAATAGAGGGCAGTGACCAAATCAGCAAGAAAGGATCCCCTCACCAGGTGCCAGTGTGGAGCAAATACTGGATAGCTGGAGATCCAAAATTAATGAAGATACTTAGTTGCCTAGAAGAGCTTACATTCTAATGGCAGGGTATTCATTTAAGGGAGAGAGAGACAGAAGAGACAGAAAGAGAGTGAGATTTTTATCTTACTTCATTCTTTCCCCCAGTTTCGACATCCCTCCTATCAGAATAATCCCTGGCACTGGGCTTAGTCCTAGTTACATGTTTGTAATTTTCAAGCCCTGAAATTGGAATGATAGTTAATTTAGTATCTGCCTCCCTACCATGCCTCAGGAGGTTCACATTCCATAAGGACACAAAAATCTATATTTAAAATAAAAATCCCCTGAAGGGTTTCTTATGATCACCCTGGCAAGATCAGCCTGGTTTTCACCCCTCACTTCACTCTCCATCCCCAAAGCCCTGACTACTTCTGCTAGTTATTGAAGAATCAGCCTCAGGGCCTGAAAATCATAACCACAGCCCTGACACAAAGCTCTGTTCACAAAGATTGTTCAAAGCCATGGAATGCTCTGGCCCTTTCATAATTGTAATAGATATTGAAATGAAGCACATTCTATTCTCTCCACAGGGAGAGCTTTTTTCTTTTTTCCCCTTCAGTTCAAAGACTTCTCCTGGTACCCTGATAGCATAATAATCTGCTTTTCTTTCCTATTTATGCATGCTTATAGACACAAACTCCCCTGTTTTTGTCCTATTTCAATAAAAATTGACACAAACTTTACAATGAATGGCTCTGATATAACTGATTGTTCTCCCGTTGAGTAATAATACTCATAAAAAGAAATGGAAGATACAAGAAGATCAGAGAGTGGGCAGAAATTGGAATCAGAGAGGGAAGCTGTTTAGCATTTATAACTTCCATAAACTTAACCTTGTATTTGTGTCAGCTACTTTATAGTTTTCCAATTTACTTTTTAATTGAGTCCTTTTTTTCAGCCATGTTTGGAAGATATAACTCTACGTCGTCTTTCAAAACCATACCACTTTAGTTCAGTTCAATTGATCTCTCTTTATATTTATTATTCTTGGGCCCAACATATATCACTTTCCATTTGGCCAACTGCAAATGCAATTTACCAGGCATCAAGCCACTTACACAGCAGATCTGCATTAGTTAATATTTTACTGAGGGTGATCTTTTCTGTGTTTGCTGTTAGCCCTGATCACTGTCACTTACCATACTGCTTAAGTTATAAAAACAGAAAGAGTAACTCAGATGAACTGATTTACTTGCCTGACTATATAGTTTAACCATGTGAAGTGAAGCTATTGCTGGAGGCACATAAAATGTGTAATAATTGAACCAACTTTGGTTGCAGACTCTCTGAAAACTTCACAGAAATGTACAAACTGCCCTTCCATGCTTCCTTTTCATTGTGGTCTCCCGAAAAGACACTGGAGCTGAATGATCAGAGACCTGAAGTCTGGTTCTGGCTCTGCTACCCACACATTCTGTGACCTTAGGCCCTTTTCTCTGTCTTTGCTTTCTGTCTATTTCCTGGCTTTGGAATATCCACAGAATGCTTCCTGAAGCATTTCACAGTCATTTTCTGGAAAGATGAGTCAGGAAAAATTGATTAATCAACAAGGAAGGAGATCAGGTGAACAACAGAAAGGGAAAGATACGGAGCCAAGCATAGGGAGTCTTAAAAATCCAAGAAACGGTCTGGGCACGGTGGCTCATGCCTGTAATCTCAGCACTTTGGGAGGCCAAGGCAGGCAGATCATGAGGTCAAGAGATCGAGACCATCCTAGCCAACATGGTGAAACCCTGCCTCTACTAAAAATACAAAAATTAGCTGGGCATGGTGGCATGCACCTGCAGTCCCAGCTACTCAGGTTAAGGCAGGAGAATCGCTTGAACCTCGGAGGTGGAGGTTGTAGTAAGCCGAGATCACGCCACTCCACTCCAGCCTGGCAACAGGGTGAGACTCAAAAAAACAAAGAAAAAAAATCCAAGAAAGCACAACTCAAGAAACTGCAGATGGGAGCAGACAAACAGGAGGTGGCTCAGTTTAGAGTTATAGGTACTTAGATCTATGTAAAGAGTAAAGGCATCGTTGATCCTAGGTGTAAAGTTCTTCATTTCCAGTGCACTTTCAGGACTGAAGGAAAGTATAAATGGGAAGGCATTTTTCATTCAGTGTTGAGCTGGGTGCTAAGGATACACTGATGAGCAAGGCAGACACACTCCCTACCCTCTTGGTACTCATAGCCAGAGACTTCTTAATATAAAAGTCTACGGAGATGTAAGCCATTACTATTGTTGTTGGCGTCCTGTTGTTGAAATTGTATTAGTCCTGATTCTTCCTGCTGGAAAATACAAAATATTTTGAGGTTTTTCAATGTTACTAAAATAGGTTTGCCACTGGGAAGGTGCCATTTGACCAGTCTCACAGTTTTCAAGGACTTTATGCAACCATTTATTCAGCTTCTAATTCTAATTCTAACCCACTCATTCAGAATGTGTAGTTATTTGACCAGTGTCTAATTCTTAGCTAATTTCTACACAAGTTAAATAAACTTTAACATATACATATTTATCTGAAGACATCTCTGATTTCTGTTTATACTGGCAAAGTCCCATTTAGACTTGATTTCTTCCTATGTGCCATAGCACTTTCCACATGTATCTGTTATAGAAATTATCTGAGTGTATTAACAATTTCTACTAGCTCCTTGGGGACAACAATTATGTCTTAATGATTTTTGTGTCACTAGCACCAAATGCAACTACCGAGTACCTACCACACTACAAGCATTGTGGAAACCACTGGAGATACAGAGATGATCAGATGTTGACCTCATTTTCAGGAGCTTATATTCAGGTGGCACTGGTATAATTGTAAACAAATAAATGCAATATAATGTGTTGTAGGTTACATCAGTTAGCATGCTTTAGGCTGCAATTAACAGGAAAACTGAGTCAAACTGACTTTAAAACTAAAGAAATTTCCCTGCTGTTTTTATCTGTATTTTTCTTCCATTCTTATGTTCCTTTCATTTCCCATTCTGGGCAGAGATACTGGCATCTGCAGAAGCCAAGTGGTGAGAGGCTGGGGGAAGGAAGGGGCAGAAGGAAGAGATGACTGGAGTACTTGGAAGATTGTGCAAACAAGTAAATAGATTGAGGATAATGAGAGCCAGGTTTCTCATTATGTGTAAAAGGATTTTACAAGCATGGAAAAAGGGAAGGCTAAAAGGAACCTTGAAATATTAGACTGGGGTTTTAAGCATCAGGATGAACTTGTGGGCTTTCTAGTATACATATTCACATAAATATAGAATTGATTGTTGTTACAGATGTGTGTATGTGTGTGTGCATACATACATATATTTCCTAACTTCTTTCTCTGAACAGGTCTCAATGCAGTGGCACTCTGGTAGCAATGACCACACTGGACATCCAGATGGTGGTTTCTAAATTCCACCCTGCACTAGAGTCTGGTCATGAGGAAACATCAGACAGACCCAAATTAAGAGTCATCTTATAAAATGAAAGACCTATATTCTTTAAGAGTGTTAAGAGTGTAGGAAACCTGAAAAGACTGTGGAATTGTTCCAAATTGAAGGAGACTGATGAGGCCCGCCAACTAAATACAAACATGTTCTTGGATAGGATCCTGGACCAGAAAGGAACAAGAAGCATTACCGGAACAGTTAATGTATACTAATTTTGACCTTAATAAATGCCTCTGGTTTGCTATTTAAAGAATGTGAAACTATGAGATGACTAACTCAACTGTTTTTAGCATTTGCCAAAGCCTGGTTATAAAGCTTTTATTTTTTTCCCCAAAACATTTTTGTTGGCTTCATAAAGATGAATAACCAACAAAGGATTTTTTAACCAACACACTTGATTTCAGAAATATTATTCCTGAGAACACTATACCAAAAGTTTCATTTCTAATGACAATAACATGAGGTCACATTTATAATAACACCCAAATCACAATTACTTAGCAACTCCCTTCCCTAATACATTGGAACTCAAAATACCACACCTCACTCCACTACTTCTGAGTCTGTGCTGTTCTTCATGTTCCAGTTCTGCATCAGCCCCATGCTATGGCCTCTGGATATAATCTGCTGCAGCTCCAGGACCACACATACCTTGGGAAATGAGGTTGAGGAAGTTGTGTTGGTCACCCTACGTTACTCAAGCCCAAGTTTGGAAAGGACCCTCCCTTGATTCTCTACAGTATGACTGAGACCCAGCTTGAATTTTTTACAAAATATTGAAAGTTTGGGCATTAGAGAAGGAAATTCCATTACATTTAGTAGTTTATTTCTGCTATTACATATGCTACTGAGAGCCAATGGGCCCTAGGCTTGCCCTCTGTGCCACCTCCTAGAGTGTCACCGTGCCTAACTCCCTCCTAGCCCCCGAGAGGTCGACTCTACCTCATCTCACCACTATGTCCTCCATCATCCCTATAACCCAAAGTCCAGGCCTGTATGCCCTGAAGCCCAGAGAGAAAGCTTGTGTCTCTCTCCAATCTTTGGCCTGATTCCTAGATTTTCTTCTGTCTCTGGATCAGTCTCTTCCAGAACAGAACTCACTATATGACCACAATAGAATAATTGCAAAATAATATAACCTGAAAACCTCAATAAATTCTAATTATTATATCCAAAATAATGTGTAGGACATTGTTACAGGCTGAATTCTGTCCCCTCAAAATTGTGTATGATATACCTCAGAATTTGACTGTATTTGGAAGTAGGGTCATTAAAGAGCAATTAAGTTAAAATGAAGTCATTAAGGTGGGCCTTAATCCAATGCGAGGGATTTATAAGAAAGGGAAACTTGAACACAGACATGTACAGGGGGAATACAAATGCGGACATATGGAGAGGAGGCAGCCATCTGCAAAAGCCAAGGAGAGAAGCCTGAAACATCTTTCCCTCACAGTCCTCAGAAGGAACCAATGGAACCAACACTGCCAACACCTTGATCTTGAACTTTCAGCCTCCAGAATTGTGAGAAAATAAATTTCCAGGTTTTGTTTTGTTTTTCTTTCTTCTTTTTTTTCTTTTTTAACAGAGTCTCGCACTGTCACCCAGGCTGGAGTGCACTGGCACGATCTCTGCTCACTGCAAGCTCTGCCTCCGGGCTTCACGCCATTCTCCTGCCTCAGCCTCGCGTGTAGCTGGGACTACAGGCGCCCGCCACCATACCCAGCTAATTTTTGTATTTTTAATAGAGACAGGGTTTCACCATGTTAGCCAGGATGGTCTTGATCTCTTGACTTTGTGATCCGCCCGTCTCGGCCTCCCAAAGTGCTGGGATTACAGGCGTGAGCCACCGCACCCAGCCAATTTCTGTTGTTTAAACCACCAATCTGTGGTACTTTTTTGCAGCAGCCCTAGAAAACTAACACAGACATCCAGTTTTAATTGTGTTGAGATAAGGCCACTTTCTTTTTGGTCTCTCCTCCATTAGTAGGTGAAAAATAGACCTTTGAAACTCAGTAGTTTTAGATTTTTTGCTAGTGACTACAAACAGGAAAATGAAATATTTTTTAAAAAATAGTTCATAGGCACAGGACATTATAAATCAAATATATATATATATAATTTTCCTAACTCCATTTCCACCTCCACAAAGACATTAAAACCCAGCAAAGTCTCCAAGATGGATTGTTGGCTCAACAAAATAGCCATTTATATTTTCAGACAAAGCACTAGGCTTCTCAGTATAAAAAAATATATTGTACTATTTTAAACAAGTACCTTTACAAAAATGTAAAACATAACAAAGGAGTGACATGTCCCAAAGAAAATTCAATGCTCCATCTCTTAAACAAGAGGAAAACAGTTTGAAACTTCAAAGTAACAGTTGTGCTTATTTTCAGTCCATCAAGAGTGAACTTTATCCAGGACAACCTTCTCTCATTCCATGGTTTGTCATTTGTATCTAGATTATTGATGAATGAAATAAATGGAATGAAATGGAAAACCAAGGTGTTTATTTCATTTTCTACTAAGAGAGTGAAACTTCATATAATTGGAGTCCAACTCTCCTGAGGAGCAGCTTATCTCTCTCCACCTGAGTCTATCCTTTTGCCCTGTGTCTTCCCCTTACCTCAGTTTGCATCACTCCTATTTACTTAGTCACCGACATCTTTTCTATTTCTTCCCTCTAGCTTTCATCATTCTCCTTCCCTTCCCTGCTCCTGTGTGGTTGACACACCTCTGGTCTGAGTTGGAATGTTCCACTTCACGAATTCAAAATAACAGAAAAGTCATCAGCACCCAGAGCAGCAGCGTCCACGTGTGGTAGGTGAATCAATGGTTGGTACATGAGGTTATTTCAGAGAGTCCACGAAAAATTTTTTAAATTTTGAACAGACTTTTTAAATTCAAATGTACATTAGAAAAAATATAAACTGGCACATCAGGTCTTTAAATCCTGACATGAATGAATAACTGAAGGAAAAATTTTGAGGCATAAGAGAATCTTTAAGGTGTCCTTGAAATCAAAACACATTAGATTTTACAAATCTAAGTGCCTTTTCTGACACATCCAACCACTGAAATAGTGCAGGTCTTATAAAGTCTCAGAGTGCCACATACCTCCTCCCTTTATAGCACTTAGCTCAGTTATAATTCATTCTTTGTGTTCCTGTTTATCAAGGGGCCATCTTCACTACCACACTGTTAGTTATGAGGACAGTCTCACTGCAGTTAGTCTACCACTGTATCCTTTGCTCTCAACACACCCTCTGGTAAATATTAGCATTCTTTAAGTGCTTGTAGAATAAATGTTTGAAGAAACAAATGGATAAATAAGGCTGGCCTGGATTAGATAACATACTCATCACTTTTCTAAGATTTCTGAGTGAAGAAAAAAGCCATCATCTGATAATTTAACCAAAAATGAATCAATACATAGTGTAGGTAAAATAACAATAGGTTCAGCATTACAAGATCACAGTTTGAACCTTAACTTTGACAATAATTACATTGTTGAGTGGCTTCTTTTTTATTATCATGTCATTCCACCTCTTGAGACCTTGTTTTCCTATGAGAAGAATGAGTGGTTCTTTTTTTTTTTTTTTTTTGAGACAGAGTCTCGCTCTGTCACCCAGGCTGGAGTGCAGTGACGTGATCTCGGCTCACTGCAAACTCCACCTCCCAGGTTCATGCCAGTCTCCCGTCTCAGCCTCCCGAGTAGCTGGGACTACAGGTGCCTGCCAACATGCCCGGCTAATTTTTTGTATTTTTTAGTAGAGATGGGGTTTCACCATGTTAGTCAGGATGGTCTCGATCTCCTGACCTCATGACCCGCCCTCTTCGGCCTCCCACAGTGCTGTGAGCCAACGTGCCCGGCCAATGAGTGGATGTTTTCCAAGAAATGTCCTAATTCCAGGTGCCAGGCAGTCAAGTCAACGTAGCTCGAAGGAGTTTTCTCAAACCTCTATTTGCCTCCTCTTCTGTGTGCATGTGTTCAGTGATTATTATTTGGGGTTAAAGCTTCAGTAAAAATTGTTATTATCAATGAAAATGATGTGGAACTTCTGGCTAACCGAAGAATATTTAAAGCCCTATGGATTCTGCAGTTGGGAACATAAAATAGAGTAGTCTCTATGAAAAACAGTTTGGCCCTTCCTCAAAAGAGTTAAACATAGAATTACCATATGACCTAGCAATTCCACTCTTACATGTATACTCAAAAGAATTGTTTTCAAGCAAAAACATAGACATTATTTTTCACAGTAGCACTATTCAAACGTTCTAAAAGGTAGAAACAACCCAACTGATGAATGGATAAACAAAATGTGGTTCTAGCTATATAATAGAATATTATTCTGTCATAAAAAGGAATAAAGTACTAATACATGCTGCAACATGACTAAACCTCAAAAATGCCTTTTTAATTGACATAAAAGTATATGTATTTATCATGAACAAGATGATGATTTAAAATATATATACATTGGGAAATGGCTACATCTAGCTTATTAACATTTGCAACACCTCATAAAGTCATCCTTTTTGTGGTGAGAACAACTAAAATCTACTCTCTAAACATTTTTCAAGAATACAATGTATTATTATTCTCCATAGTCACCATGTTGTACAACAGACATCTAGAACTTATTCCTCCTATCTAACCAAAATTTTGTGTTTTTCACCAACATTCCCCCAAAACCCCCTACCACTACCATCACAGTCCCTGGTAATCATCATTCTACTCACTACTTCTATGAAATGAACTTTTTTAGATTCCACATATGAATGAAATCACATGGTATTTGTTTTTCTGTGCCTGGCTTATTTCACTTTAACATAATACCCTCAAGGTACATCCATGTTGCTGCAAATGACAGGATTTCCTTCTTTTTCATAGCTGAATAATATTCCATTGTGTACTTATACCAAATTGTCTTTATCCATTCATCCACTGATGGACACTTATGTTGATTCCATATCTTGGTTATTGTGAATAATGTTGCAATGAACATGGGAATGCAGATATCTCTTTGGCATACTGATTTCACTTCCTTTAAATACATATCCAATGGTGAGATTGCTGGATCATATGGCAGTTCATTTAAAATTTTTTGAGGAACCATCATACTGTTTTCAATAATGACTATACTAATTTACATTTCCATCAGTAGTGTACAAGTGTTCCAGAAAGTGGATTGATTTGCATTTTCCAGAGGCTTGTGAAAAGGACAGAATGAGGAATAACTGTTTTAATGAATATAGGATTTCCTTTTGGGGGTGATGAAAATGTTTTAAAAGTAGATAGAAGTGAAGGTTGTACAACATTGTAATTCACTAAATGCCATTGAACTGTATGCTTTAAAATGGTCAGTTTTCTATTATGTCAATTTTATTTCAATTTTTAAAATCCTATGGGTTCTATTTTTTAAAACTATACACCATAATCTTCATTAAAAATAGTCTCTTGATATCAAATACAGGCTATTATAAATCTATGAAAGTTGATGGTATTTTAGGCAGGGATGAATACTCTTCCACCCATGCCAGCAGCCTGCTGAGCTTTAAGGTGTGTTCCTTGATATCATTTCATCTACCAAAATCAAACATATTCAAGTCTACTACTAATAAATCCTGTCACGTACTTATACACATGAATTTACAAAACCCTTCCTGAGCTAAGTAATTCCAGCCAACTCTCGTCCATGAATTACAAATGCTGTGTTAATAATAAGCCAGTCACAGAAGGACAAATACTGCATGATCCCACTTATATAAAGCATCTAAAATAGTCAAATTCATAGATGCAGAGTGTAAGATGGTGTTGCCAGGGGCTGGGGGGAGGAGGAAATAGGGACTTGTTCAATGGGTATGAAGTTTCAGTTATGCAAAGTGAATGAGTTCTAGAGATCTGCTGTACAACATTGTGCCTATAGTTACCAATACTGTATTGCATACTTCGAAACAATGTTAAGAGGACAAATCTCATGCTAAGTGTTCTTACCACAATAAAGGAAGGGGGCATAAAGAAACTTTTGGAGGTGATGGATGTGTTTGTTATATACTTGCAGTAAAGATTTCACAGATGTATGTGTACTTACAAGCTCATCGAATTACATACATTAAATATGTACACTTTTTATATCAATTATACTTCGATAAAGCTGTTTTTAAAAACTAAGTTAAGGCTGGGTGTGGTGGCTCATGCCCGTAATCCCAGCACTTTGGGAGGCAGAGGCAGGCAGATCACGAGGTCAGGAGTTCAAGACCAGCCTAACCAACATGGTGAAACCTGTTTCTACCGAAAATACAAAAATTAGTTGGGCACAGTAGTGTGTGCTTTTAATTCCAGCTACTGGGAAGGCTGAGATAGGAGAATCACTTGAACCTGGGAGGTGGAGGTTGCAGTGAGCCAAGATCGCACCACTGCACTCTAGCCTGGGAGACAGTGCCACTGCACTCCAGCCTGGATGACAGAGCAAGACTCCATCTCAAAAAAAAAAAAAAAAAAGTAAGACCTAAAACCATAAAAATCCTAGAAGACAACCTGGGCAATACCATTGAGGACATAGGCATAGGCAAAGACTTCATGTCTAAAACACCAAAAGCAATGGCAACAAAAGCCAAATTGACAAATGGGACCAAATTAAACTAAAGAGCTTCTGCACAGCAAAAGAAACTATCATCAGAGTGAACAGGCAACTGACAGAATAGGACAAAATTTTTGTAATCTATCCATCTGACAAAGGGCTAACATCCAGAATCTACAAAGAACTTAAACACATTTAAAAGAAAAAAACAACCCCATCAAAAAGTGGGCAAAGGATATGAACAGACACTTCTCAAAAGAAGACGTTTCTGCAGTCAACAAACATATGAAAAGATGCTAATCATCACTGGTCATTAGAGAAATGCAAATTAAAACCACAATGACATACCATCTCATGCCAGTTAGAATGGCGATCATTAAAAAGTCAGGAAACAACAGATGCTGGAGAGGATGTGGAGAAATAGGAAGGCTTTTACACTGTTGGTGGGAGTGTAAATTAGCTCAACCATTGTGGAAGACAGTGTGGCAATTCCTCAAGGATCTAGAACTAGAAATACCATTTGACCCAGCAATTCCATTACTGGGTACATACCCAAAGGATTATAAATCATTCTACTGTAAAGACACATGCACACATATGTTTACTGCAGCACTATTCACCATAGCAAAGACTTGGAACCAACCCAAATGTCCATCAATGATAGACGGGATAAAGAAAATGTGGCACATATACACCATGGAATACTATGCAGCCATAAAAAGGATGAGTTCATGTCCTTTGCAAGGACATGGATGAAGCTGGAAACTATCATTCTCAGCAAACTAACACAAGAACAGAAAACCAAACACTGCATGTTCTCACTCATAAGTGGGAGTTGAACAATGAGAACACGTGGACACAGGGAGGGGAACATCACACACTGGGGCCTGTCAGGGGGTGGGAGGTTAGGGGAGGGTTAGCATTAGGAGAAATACCTAATGCAGGTTACGGGTTGACGGATGCAGTAAACCACCATGTCACATGTATACCTATGTAACAAAACTGTACGTTCTGCACATGTACCCCAGAACTTAAAAGTAAAATAAAAAAATTTAAAAAAAAATAAACTAAGTTAAAATGATCCAAGAAAACCCATCAGTGTCTTCTCAAACAATAAATAAATAATTCACAACTTCAAATTGGTACCCTATTTCTCTAGCTGGAACCCCAAGAGGTCTGCATGCAGAGTTCCAAAAAAGTACATGTAGTTTGAAAGCACCAATTTTAGAAAAGTCCTGTTTCTGACTATGAAAAGAGTTGTGCTCAAAAATAGCAGTAAACACAGAGATGTTCCCATTTCCCCTCCCTTGACATTGCTACACAATTTCCCCAGGACCAGAGCTGCCATGATTTCCGTGTGCCAGACAACCACACAACTGTGAAGAGATAGCATCCAAGCACAAGCTCACTACCAGCCTCTCAGACATCTGCCCATGCCCTTCAAGATCAGTTGTAAGGACAAGCTTCACACTTTACAGAAACTGAAGTCACCATCCTCTTTTGAACTTGTTTTCTAAATGCTTCATGAAATGGCCAATTTGATGCTTAAGAATGTATCTTTGGAAGCAACACTCATATTGTGCCACATGACACATAATGTCACAATGTGGTACTTAATGGATCAGTTCACTGACGTACCAATTAAAGAATAGCAGACCTGTTATACTTCATATTTTTCCTTTTGCTCCTCCCTTCCTTGCTTTTATTTTTTCTAATTATAAAAACAATGCAGATTCATGTAAAAAACTAGAGAAAACAAAAATTTAAAAAAGAAGAATCATCCAGAGTCCCACAATTCAAAAAAGAAAATCACTAGGGTATTAACATTTTAATCACTAATTTCTAATTTATATCTAATAATTTAGAAAAGTTTTGATATACATTTTCCATTTTACTGTCTTTTTCTGCAATTGAGATCTTAGATAATAAATCAAAAGTATTTTCATTATCAGACACTAGAGTGTATGTCTCACAAACAATGCTCAATCCTCAATAAAAATTCTGAATAGAGCAGCCCCTTTTGAGAAAAACAGCCCTATCTTATAATCAGCTTTTTGCAAGTCCCAATGTATATGTCATCTCCATGGGGAAACCTTTCTGACTCTTCAGATGAGGTTAGACCTCCACTATGTATTCTTGTAGTAGAATCCTGTGCTTTGTCTTCATAGCAACTATTACAATTAACCATGTGGATCATTATCTGCTGCACTCCCCAACTAGAACATATGCTCTCAGAAGGAAGTCACTAAATCTGTCTTATTTTTTGCTATTCCTCCAATAATTGAGTTTTATTATATAAAATATTCTTAACTCAGAGTTAAGGGATAAATGAATGAACCAAAGAACGAACATTCTCAGGGACACAACATGGGACCATGACTCAGCAAGAAGTGGAAACTAGTGTGACAGTGTAACTGCATGAAAAAGGGCTGAGTTTATACTAGGATAAGTTATCTCTTTAATCCTCCTTCACTACCACAACCGTGAGACAAGACCCCAGTTTAGCGCAGAGACCCTGCTAAGGGAACTTACCTGTTGTCATACATGAATGACATGAAGACATATGATGTCATACATCTTCTGGGCAAGATGGAGTAAAGGGACTGGATTTACCCTTCTACTTGCAACAACCTAAAAAAAAATCACTTTCAGACATTGCACATCAAACAGCAAAAGACAGTAATTCCTGAGATGGAGAAGCAAATAAGATGAGCCCTACAAACGTCGTGCCTTACTACCTGGAGAGTTCAGACTGCAAGTACAGGAAGGGGAAAACAAAGCAGCAGGCAGTATGGATATTCTTCCTGAATTGAGAAGACGGAGCTGGTTGTCTGGAGAGGTCAAGACAGCCAGCGTTCATAGGGCAGAGTGTCAGAAAACAGATAACTGCAGAGTGGACCCCAGAGATCTGTAGAGGGTCCCCATTGAGTCTTCAGCTGACTTCATGCAAGTGAAGAAACTACCTGAGACCACAGAAAGAACCACCTGGAAGGATCAGAGGGAACAATCTATGGTGCTCACACAAAACTGACAATTGTTCCTGCTCAAGTGGAAAAGCCTCATCATTCTCAGGCATTGGGTGGCACATTCAGAAGGGTAATGCCTCCATAGCACAAAAAAATTATCCCAAAGACTGCTGATATCATTTGATTGTGTCTCCACCCAAATCTCATCTTGAATTGAAGCTCTCAAAATCCCCAAGTGTCATGAGAGGGGCCTGGTGGAAGGTAATTGAATCATGGGGGCGGGTTTCTCCCATACTGTTTTCATGATAGTGAATAAGTCTCATGACATCTGATGGTTTTATAAAGGGCAGGCCCCCTGCACATGCTTTCTTGCCTGCCACAATGTAAGACGCGCCTTTGCTCTTCCTTTGCCTTCCACCAAGATTGTGAGGCCTCCCCAGCCATGTGAAACTGCGAGTCCGTTAAGCCTCTTTTTCTTTATAAATTACTCAGTCTCAGGTATGTCTTCATTAGCAGTGTGAGAATGGACTAATAACAACTGCTTTAGTCCCACCACACACAAAAGTGAACTGCTTCCAAGTAACCGCATGTACCATAACAAAGTTCAATAATATTTATAGGAATATGAAAATATCCAGCATCCAAAAAGGTAAAATTCAGTGTCTGGCATCCTATAAAAAATGATTAGGCATGTAAAGAAGCAGAAATATATGACCCATAATAAGGAGAGATAGTAATGGGAGAGATAACATATGAGGAAGAAAACAAACAAAAAATCGATGTGGAACATCTAACACTATAATGAAAGAGAAAGTATGGTATATATAACTAGAACAAACACTCAGAATCGCAGACCCTTGCCACCATTGACTAAGTAAATTTGACTCAAAAGCCTCCTTTTAAACCACTGCTTCTCTTCTGTTTACTTATGCTCTTATAAGGACTGAGAGAATTGAAGTGGGTGAACATAAAGAACTGCTTAAATAAAGGCAGCCCTACATTTTCTATTTTGGATGGCCAAGCCTTCTGCACATCTAAAACTGCTTCCACAAACTTGAGAATGCAAGAACAGACACCTCCCACCACTCTAAGGAAAGAGATTGATATTTTGAAAGGATTGCTATAAGCTAATCAGTGTTTGCCTCTGAAACTTCCACCCATCTGTCCTGAACTTTGTGCTATTTTTCTTTCCTAGCAGTTTTCATAACATGATTCAAAGAGGATGGATTTTTCATCAATTAAATGGCATATCACATTGCCCTAACATGTCATAAATTTCATAGATTTCTCAATATCTTGTCATGACAAACCCAAATTTAGCAATATTATCAGACTGTGGCTCTACATTTCAAGATACTTAATGTTTGTGCCAATAAAGGAAATTTATTGTTTCTTGAATTTAATGGACCCAGTGCCGCTGGTTCCTTCAGATTGTTTCAGCAGGGGCTAAACTTTTTGAAGTCAATAAACCATTTGCTGTCTTTAACATAAACTCCAACTGTTCTCTCTTACGTTGCTCTCATGGACAAAATAATGCTTCTCACTTCCAGCAATTTGCTATTTGGAAAAGAAACATTCTTAGGATTTTACTCATTGAGCCATAAGAAAGCTCTGAAATGATCCTTAGTGTGATAAATGAATTACCAAAGCCATGGGTCCAAAAGTAAAAGCACAATGACCAAAAATCTTCTTTGGATAAACAAAAGATGTCACACAAAAATTATTTGGGTGAGGAGGCAGACAGACCAGAGATTTTGGAAAAAGGAAACCATGCTTTTGATGTCTTAGCTGCTATCCAGCCCAGTGGAAAAGTCATTACAAACACAGGCAGCAGTAGCAGAATAGAAGGGAATGTAATACAGCGGAGGAAAGGATGGATGAAAGAAGGACTAAGACCAAAGGACAGATCAGTGAAGGAGTAAGTCAACCAAAGGCATAGAGAGTTATGGGAAAGGCGCCTATACCCATTCAAAATTACAGCATCAGTGAGAGAGAACAAGGGAACAGCCAATGTGTTAGGCAAAGCTATCTCTTGTGAATCTCCCATGGCCCTGAAGACCCACACTGCCAATAGAGTCAATTAAGAGGAGGGGACTCATAGCTTCTGCGATGGTTCTGACAGATATCTTGAGAGAGTAGTCTTAGGCCATCATTCTGACAACCTGTGAGTTACAAAATACCTAATTAGGAAAGCCATAAAATGGCTGAGGGCCATAAAAAAGCAATTAAAGAACAAATATGGATTATGAAAAGAGTCAAGGTGAAGACAAAAACAAATCCTAGCATCTGTTAAATAACAAAAGGAGCAAAGAAACCAGAACTCGGGTATATGCATGCACGCACACACACACACACACACACACACACACACACACACATGCACATGCACACACGCACACACACACACACCCCTACAAGCCCCTCACTATGCTAGGAAGATGATCCTCAAACTGCAGCCATATTGACTGCTAAAACTGGCATTTTATATAGGATTTTTAAAAATCTTACATGGAAAGAAAAGTAGCCAAAGACCTCTTATTTTGAAAACCATATATGCCAATGGCCCCCTACTCTGACTTGAAGACATGAATTAAAGCATATGTAGAGGTCACAACTCAATGTAATCAAGAGAAGGACAAAGGTAGTAAAAATAGAAAGTGAAAAATTGGCTGGGCATGGCAGCTCACGCCTATAATCCCAGCACTTTGGGAGGCCAAGGGGGTGGGCGGCGGGGGGGAGGGGGGTGGATCACCTGAAGTCAGGAGTTCGAGACCAGCCTGGCCAACATGGGGAAACCCCGACTCTACTAAAAATACAAAAATTAGCTGGGCATGGTAGCGGGTGTCTGTAATCCCAGCTACTCAAGAGGCTGAGGCAGGAGAATCTCTTGAACCCTGGAGGTGGAGGTTGCAGTGAGCCAAGATCACACCACTGCACTCCAGCCGGGGTGACAGAGACACTACATCTCAAACAAACAAACAAAAATTATTTCTCACACATTATTATCATTTCTTTCACTAGACTGTAAGCTTCAGATGTAAGAGGCTATGTTTGTTTTGCTAATCACCAAATAGATAGTGCCTAGTATAATGCCTGATACATAGCAGATAGTCAATAAATATTTATTAAATAAATTTAAAAGGATATAATGCTACAGTGAAACAGAAAAATGAAACAAAAGCCTAGATCCTCAAGGTAGAAGTGAAATTGATTTGGCTTTGAGTGACTGAAAAGTCCAAAATACAAGTGTCTTAAATGAGATAGAATTTTATTATCTCATTCACATTAAAAAGTCTGAAAGTAGGTCATGCTGAGGCTGGTACTGCAGTTCCACAAAGTGATCAGGGATCACTTCAACACTCCCCTCTGCTATCCCTATGACTGGCCCTTACCCTCAAGATCTGAAATAACTGTGAGAGTTCCAGCTACCACACGTTTATTCCAGGCAGAAGAAGAAAAATAGAAATAAAGGCCAAGAAGGGAAGATCACCTTTATTTGATGCCTTACACAATACTTTCAATTACACTAATCAGTCAAAATTCAGTCATACGGTCAGACTTAACTACAAAGTGAGGCCAGGAAATTTAGTCTATTAGCTGGAAAGCAATGTTTGCAGTTTAAAACGTATAATCTTTCATTAAGGAATATAAGGATAAGAGATTGGGCAGTTTCTGCCATAATTTGACTATCAATTAAAATCTTCTCTAGAACGTAGGAAGAAAAGATAGAAACTACTAGTTATTAACACCATTTCTCTTTTGTTCAATATTTTTAGAAGAATCAACAAATTCTCTTGAAATTCTTAAGAACTAGCATACACCCCAGCCAAGAAAAAATAGAAAGAAAGAACTAGATGTTTTTCTCCTTTGCTCCATTTGAAAAAAGAATTCTGAGCAAAGACTGCTTGATCTCAGGGAATTGGCCATCTCCATGATTTTGTTTCCCAGCAACCTGGAGATCTTTCAATTGGATGGAGGCTGTAAATAAACCATTCTATGATTCCATCAGCCTTCGACCATACACCACCAACACCTGCCTCCTCCAAATGACTCAACCTTCCCTTAACTCCTGCCCACAGTGCAAGATGTTTATTCACTAATTCAAGGAGGGGAGTTGTAGGGGAAATATTAGGTTGGTGCAAAAGTTACTGCAGTCTTTGCCATTGAAAGTAATTGCAGGCCGGGCGCGGTGGCTCAACCCTGTAATCCCAGCACTTTGGGAGGCCAAGACGGGCGGATCACGAGGTCAGGAGATCGAGACCATGCTGGCTAACACGGTGAAACCCCGTCTCTACTAAAAAATACAAAAAATTAGCCGGGCGAGGTGGCGGGCGCCTGTGGTCCCAGCTCCTCGGGAGGCTGAGGCGGAAGAATGGCGTGAACCCAGGAGGCGGAGCTTGCAGTGAGCTGAGATCCGGCCACTGCACTCCAGTCTGGGCGACAGAG